>NW_022475594.1:0-10602 GCF_009193585.1 Aspergillus caelatus
AGGAAGGACGGAGCTATTACTTGAGCTGAGAGTAACCCTACATTAAGTCCAATATAAGTATGATTCTTTTAAAGTGCTACGCCTTTGAAAACAACAATCTTTCAACGACCTGTGAACCAAACCCACCCCCACCTCCAACAAAAAAACCCACAGCTCAATCACCGGCAATGGTCTCTATGCAGAGGAAGACTCCTGCTGATGCTCTGGCTGCTAAAAGGGCCAAAGAAGACGAGTCAGATACCCACACCTCTATAGATGGCGCTTCAGATGAATTCGAGTTTGGTGGTTCGTTCGGTGCTGCGCTGTTGATGACGGGCTTTCCACTCTTGATGTGGTACATGTGGATTGGCGCAACATATTATGATGGCAAGCTTCCTCTGCCCGATACAAATCAGACCCTAGCCGACTTTGTTTTTCACCTATGCAGATTAATTTATGAGGGAGCTTATCCAACCGCGAAAGCATGGGCAATCTACTGGACATTCTTCATCCTAGAGGCTGTCATGTACTGCTATATGCCAGGCGTTTCGAGCGTGGGGCGGCCACTGAAGCACGAAGGAGGGAAAAAGCTTCCCTACTACTGCTCCGCCTATTGCAGTTTCTATGCGACGCTTACCATCGCTGCTGTCTTGCATTTCACTCGTGTCTTCCCTTTGTACACCCTGATTGACGAATTTGGATCTATTATGAGTGTCGCTATCCTGTCCGGCTACCTGAATAGCTCTATCGTCTACATCCAAGCTATACTGCGCGGGCGAACCCACAGGTTGTCGGGCTCCCCTGTCTATGATTTCTTCATGGGTGCTGAGCTGAATCCCCGCATTGGTATCTTGGACTTCAAGATGTTCTATGAGGTCAGAATCCCGTGGTTTATTTTGTTCCTTATCACCTGCTCTGCGGCAGCTCGTCAGTATGATATCTACGGCTACGTCTCGGCGGAGGTAGCGTTCTTAGCTGGAGCGCATTACCTGTACACCAATGCCTGCGTCAAGGCTGAGCAGATGATAATCACAAGCTGGTAAGTCTTTCGAAAATCTAGGGCTCGACGAATTAGCCGAGCTGATGCCGGAACAGGGACATGTATTTTGAAAAGCTGGGGTTTCTGCTTACCTTCTGGAATATGGCTGGTGTGCCGTTCACTTATTGCCATTGCGCCCTTTATCTAGCCAACCATGATCCTTCGGAATATCGCTGGAATCGTTACTGCCTTTCCGCGTTCGCTGTTCTATATATCTTCTTTTACTGGGTGTGGGATAGCTCAAATGGCCAAAAGAACGCCTTTCGCCACCAAGAAAAGGGTCAGCTCTTCAAGCGGAATACTTTCCCTCAAGTTCCGTGGCAGGCTATCAAGAACCCCAAAGTAATTGAAACTGATACGGGCGATAATATCATGGTTGATGGCTGGTTTGCAATAGTACGGAAGCCAAACTATGTTCCTGACATGTTCTTTTCTATGTCTTGGGGTCTCATCACCGGTTTCAAGTAAGAGATTCTGTTTGCAAAAGTCATGAGTTGTCAGAACTAACTGCCTGCTATTAGGAGCCCATTCCCTTGGTTTTATTTTATTTTCTTCATGATCATGATTATCCACCGCACCAATCGGGACATTAACAGATGCCGGAGGAAGTACGGTGAGGCCTGGAAGCGCTACGAGAGAGAAGTCCCCTACCTATTTATTCCAGTAAGTCTACAAATGGCGAACCTAGGGGGCCAAAATTGCTAACATCGTTGAAGTATGTGATTTAATTTGTGGGCGCAACATAGAGCAATCATTAGCTCTTCGCTCTCACAAACGATGCTCGAGATTTGGAGCTCTTGTAACATAGCTTTTCCCCACACCTATGACTACCGGGTCTAAGTGCGGTGATTCTGCCCATTTTGGCAAGCATAAAACTCCTGGCTTGTAATAACTGGCCCTGAGATATTCAGTATTGTATTAGTATCGCGATTGCATGTGCAATCCTTTTGGCAACGGTGCTTTGTATAGATTGATAGAACACAGCCTTTGAGGCTTTTCTGTGTAGTTAGCTTTTAGACGTCTTTCACCAATGTCCCAAAGTTATCCCATGAATCTATGATACGGCACCTTAAATTCCTGTTTCTTTTGTCCAAATATCCCAACAAGAAGATTTGTAATTTCTCCGAGAGGGGTTGTGAATGGCGGTTGCTCTGAGAACTACTCGGGAGCACTAATATGAAACCAAATTCCGCAACCGTCATCTAACATCCATGCCTATCTGACAAAACCAAAACTTGCCTATAGGAATATGAGGTGCGATACTAGACACTTTCGTGATGAGCTCCAGGCGCCGCTTTTTTCGTTTTCGACATTCAGCGCCATCTCTACCCTCGAGCCACCGCTTTGCATTTCTCCTGGGCGTTTAGATAAGGTAAAGGATGGACAGGAGGACGGCGGCTACAAGGTTACTGCACTTTTAGTCGTATTTCCCTGACCGAACGTGCAGCCATATTTGAATTTTTGGTTCTTACCAAAGTGGAGATTTAGATTTGGTGGACTTCGGTGACAACGCCAAAAGTCCTTATGTCAATGCGCAACGCCACGAAACTCTCTCTGTTGATTCTCCATCCCTCATGGTACCGACCAAAAACTATTTATGATGCCAACCTTGCCCACTGTGGGGCATCCGACACCAAGATTCTAGAAATTGTGCCTCACATAGATAACCCCGAATATGTCGACCGACGCCAGTAAGAAAGACGATTGCGTGGAACTCAAGCCTTCCATCCAGCACCTTGAGTCTTCTGGTTGTGAGACTCAAGAGGAGAGGGATTCCCTTCCAGCGCCTGCTTGTGCTTCCGACTTCTTTCCGGATGGAGGATATAGAGCCTGGCTCAATGTGGTTGCCGGCTGGTTGACGCTCTTCGCAAGCATAGGATTTACAAATGGGCTATCCGTCTTTCAAAGTTATTATAGCTTGACTATATTGTCTGCATACAGCCCCAGCGACATTGCATGGATTGGCAGCATTCAATTTTGGGGTTGCTTCTTCTTTGGACTATGGGCGGGCCGTCTATCTGACAAGTATGGACCACGAATTCCCCTCGGCATCGGAACATGCTTTCTGGTGCTGGGGATCATGACAGCATCCGTTTCGACCAAATTCTACCAACTCATCCTCTCCCAGGGGCTTTGCATCGGACTTGGGAGTGGACTTGTGTTCCCACCAGCTGTAGCGATCCAGTCTCAGTGGTTTCTGAAAAAACGTGGATTTGTTGTCGGTCTGGTAATGTCAGGCCAAAACTTGGGAGGTGAGTGTGGGCCTAACGGTCTTTTTGTGCATCGTACTGACTGGGGCCCTTTTGTCTCTAGGTGTTGTCTGGCCAATCGTAGTGAATCAGCTGATTGAGTACGACGGAATATCACTAGGCTGGTCGCTACGCATCATTGGCTTTCTGCAGTTATTCCTCATGGTCATCGCGACGCTGCTAGTCCAGGCCCGATTTCACGATATCCCACAGGAGCCTCTCCCACTAAAGGCATTCGCTACAAACGTCCATACTGTCTTATTTACTCTATCCACAGTAATATTTTTCCTTGGCATTTTCGTTCCCTATGTAGGTGACTCTCCATAAGCGAATCTCCATCGATCAGTGTTGACGGCAGCTGCCAACCCGCAGTTCTTCGTCAGCTCGTATGGGATGAAATGGGGTGCTTCGACCGGGGAAGCTCTTTATCTGTCATCAATCTTGAATGCCGCTGCATTCTTTGGATGCTACGCCTGGGGTATTGCCGCCGACGCTTGGATGGGCCATTTTGACACATTGACTCTCGCTGCCTTTTGTGCAGCCATTACAACTTTTGGATGGATTGGCGTGCGTACGTACACCGGCACCGTCGCGTGGAGTGTCGCATATGGCTTCATGTCTGGGGGTGTCCAGGCTCTGTTTTCGCCGTGTCTTTCCTACTTGGCACCCTCACCAGCCTTGATTGCTACCTGGAATGGTGAGAAGCTATCTCAATTGCCACTTCTGTGGGCGTTGGAAGACGTTTTCTTTGGACTGACCATGCACAGGAATATTTCTAACCATATTATCGCTGCCCGTTCTTGGCACTGGTCCAATTGCTGGCCGGCTGCTCTCAAACACGCAGGATGATAACTATTTGCCCATGCAATTATTTACGGGGATCGTCGCAATTGTCGGAAGTTTCCTTTTTCTGGCCACACGCTTTGCCGTGTCTCGCAACGGAGGGATTTAACAAGCCTTATATTCTTTCATTTCAAACTTCCCCGGGCAAAGGGATAACGTTCGTGTCCCTTGTTCTGCTGGCCACTTGTGGTGGCTGATGGAAATTAAAAGGAATCCAATAGCACTAACCTATGATTGCAATACAATATGCTCAATTCGTTTTTCAAAATTTTTTTTCAAAATTTTTTTTCTTTTCATTTCCTCCCCCCACCAAAATAAGAAAAGTCCACTCTGCCAAGGTCCAGTACCTGCATGTACTTGTAGTGTAAAATGATAAAAAAAAAAATGGTTCGCAGAAGCGGAGAGGAGCGGTGGCGAATCAGAGAGCGAACCTAATACGCCTACACAGTTCTTAATAGACCCAAGTGGCCAAGCTAACCCCCGCAAGGTTCCCAATAAGAGCAAGTGGTTCAGCCAATGATATTAGATGATCTTATCTACGCGCACACTTGAGGATGTGGGAAATGGAACTGTTCTCGGTGCCCGCGGGCTTGCCTGTGGGGCTGATGAACATATAGGGTTGGGCGTCCACCGCCACTCGCCAGATCAAGCTAGGGTGGCTTCCAGGCTCCGGCGATCTTTGAGATTGTTCTGATGTGTTTGTAATTTAGTGTTTCAAATCATATTATGAAAGAGCGCGCGGTCTCATCATCATCATAACCCCTTACGGTTGGAATTTGTGTTCAATTGCAATTAGGTACCAAATGGAAATTGATATGACGCACATGAGTGGTCCAATCATATCCTCTTACGGTAAAAAAGATTCTTTGCTCTCGGTTTTTACATTGCACCCAAGTTCTGTGGACAATTCAATGTCCCAACGTAGTTGTGTTATAATATAGAAGACTAGCGCAGACAGACTACGTGGAGATTATCCAAGATATATTACGGTCTGATGCGACCGCATATGCTTTTGCAATCCATAGGGCCCGAAATACAGAGCATTATTTTCAGCCCACAGACTCTCTAGCATTGCCTTCATCTTCGTCACAGCAGATATTGGCGCTTTGTGGGATAACAGCGATCGTAGTATATCCCGTTCCTCTTCCTTAAGGAGGCAGGACCCTACCACGATAGTTGGCCACAGGAGAATGTTTCTGAAATGCGTGTCTATCAACGTTGGTATGAGAGCCAGAGCATGGAGGGCATGCTCCCGAACAATGGATAGTCGGCTCTCATCTCCCGTAAGAGTACCACACCACATAGCGTCGTATGCAAAAATTGTCAGCGCGTGACGATACACTGCTGAAACCGAGAGACTTGGTCCATGTTCAGGATCCAGGGTAGCTGCTAGGACATCATCGGCAAACTCAATTGTCTCAATCATGCCAATTATTGAATCGAATTCCGCCCAGCTTTCGGTGGAACACTCATTAAAGGTCATCTCTGCCTGTCGGCGTATGCAAAGAGCAACCACACGCGGGATCACCTCCAAACATTGATAGATAGGTGAAACAATGATGCCGAAAATCCCGTAGTTTCTGATGATGTCCCAGGAGGGCAGAAGAGAGGTGCGCGTATCTAGCTCAGATTCTGTCCCATTGGTATAGGGCGTAGGGCTGGCTACAAGGGCCACGTATGCGTATAATTCGAAGGTTAGGCCGCAGAGTGTTCGTGAACTGCTCGTTTTGGAGGACGTACTTAGCAGTTGACAGACGACTTGTTTTCCTGCGCGAATATGCATAATTGCCCCTTCATCTTGCAACGGATTGAAAACCTAGGGGAGTAGTATATAGTTAGATCCAGAATATCCGGCTTCAATGTATAAGCTTTTTTTTTGCCACTTTACAGGATTCCGGAATCACTTATGGCTCCAAGCTCACCAAGGATTGAAAGACTGGAAGGTGATGGGCATACTCCAATTAGGTATAGAATCAGCAACGCCAGAAGGGCTCGAAGCCATTCGTATGACTCACTTGATTTTCGCGAGATGATGCCGGTTAGGAGGTGGATCACGCGCCCATAATGTCGGCATACGCACGCCTTGATTTCTGGGGAGCTTTGTTTGCGCTCCAAGTGGGCTCCTCCAAAAGCGAGTAGAGAATGGAGGATCAACTCATCCGAGAAAGCAAGCGGGAGAATATGCGTTAGAAATGGGTTCTTCTCGGGGCCAACAGTTGTCATACATCTGCTAGTCTCGGCGACAAAGTGGGCTAGAAACATGGATGATACGGGGTCCAGGGAGAAACTTTGCGGTGCGATGAGACGCAGACCGTCATCATTACTCCCCGCACCCTCGTCCGATGCAGAAGGTGGAGAGAGGGTTTCCTCGTCGCCGGCGTTCACCTCAGTAAGGACATCTGGGATCGGAGGCCGAGGATCATGAACTAATCGCGACCGGTCGGACTGGGGCTCGCGCCGAATAGTGTCTGGCCATTGACAAGTCTTTCCCTTCAACAAACAGCGAGAACATGCGGGCCGACGCTCGTCACATTTCTTGTGCTGGCGCCGACACACTAGGCAGCCGGATCTGGAACGCGGATAGGGAAGTCGTATTCTTTGCCGAGGATATCTCACGGCATTTTCCCGAGTACCATGCGACATCGTTAGAATACCTGATCGCTTATTGCTTGGAGAAGGGGGGTGTCCAACGAGGCGACAATGAGGGGCCCCAGACGGCTAGATAAGAAGTCGTGGGACCAGACGATGACTTGACTTACCCGACGCCGAGGAGGCGATTAAATTGCTACGTAATCTTCCCCAACTTCCGATCGTCGCTAGGCTCCCATAGGTAGGTATTATTGTCACTTGACCGCGGAGACCGACACTTTGGCAGTGTAGTCCACTAGTGGACCATGTTTGAGAATAGTGGAGTGGAGCCATGGATTAAAGTTTATTCAGCACTAAATGTGTTTCTCTTCGGCTGGTGGTTGGAGATGGAGAGCGGCTAGCGGTTAGATAATCTCATACTAGTTTGCGTGAAGAACATCACGACGCTTACTGTCAAACAACGAGAAGAAAAGCGAAGCGGCAAAGAACCATAATCTATTTGCTTTGTTTTTTTTTTGGCCGGGGGAGCAAAAGTTGTTGAGTTGTTCCCTGCCAGCTCATGGATTAGATATAAATAACATGTCCATCATGACAGAGTGTCTAATCCACACACACACACACACACACACACACACACACATCATCATCCAGTGGGTTTTATAGTGCAACTTCGTTTCTACTCTTCAGAATAACCAGCCCTTATCCGCCATGACTGCTGTCCCTATTCCCCGTGTATCAGCAACCGATGATCCGGAGCGAATCACCCAAGTCCTACGTCAAGCCGGCGCCCTCATTGTCGAAGGTCTTTTGTCTAGAGATCAGGTCCAGGACTTGAACAACGAACTTGACAAACCGTTAGAGGCTATCAGTTCGGGCTCCAAGCACAATGTTGACCTAATCAAAGAGTTTCACGGCAGCAACACCAAGCGCCTCACAAACGTTACAACCCATAGCAAAATCTTCCGTCACCAAATTATTGAAAACGAACTGGTCCACGCCGTAGCGGAGAGGGTCTTCCACGAAGACTCTGGAACATACTGGATGGGTGCCGCTCAAGTGATCCAGATTGGACCTGGAAACAAAGCTCAGCCGCTTCATCGAGACCAAAGCCAGTACCCAATTTTCGATCTTCTGGGCTCGAAGGCGCCGGAGGCGACCATGAATTGTCTCATTGCCTTGACAGACTTTACTGAAGAAAATGGCGCTACCAGACTTATTCCCGGCTCTCACCTGTGGGAAGATTATTCCGATCTGGGATCACCGGACCAGACCCTTCCGGCTGTTATGAAAGCGGGGGATGCTATTCTTATGAGTGGCAAGACCGTGCACGGTGGCGGGTCGAACAAAACTACTGATGAGCAGCGCCGTGCCCTGGCATTCACTTTGCAGTGTAGCTATTTGACTCCCGAGGAAGCAAATCCATTCATCATTGGATTGGATATTATCAAGAGTATCTCTCCAAGAGCACAGCGGCTTTTGGGCTTCCGCTCGCAATTCCCGAAGCCCTCGCCCGGTCTATGGCAGTCGGACTATTCCGAGATCGCAGACGTTATTGGTCTCACAGGAGACGATCCCGCTCTTGAACGCTTAAGGCAAGGGATCAACGTGAATGTCTAGCAGGAAAATAGGCGCCTCGACGGATACAAGGAACCAGCAATGTAGACGGTAATTCGTCCCGTCCCGTCGACTATCGGACCATCAAAACTTCAGATATGAAATTTCGATGATATTTGTTTTTGTATTTTTACAGCCAGTATGCATAGCAGCTAGAATTCAGACCACTCTTCTCTTTTATACTTTGCTCTTGTCGATAAATCTACATCTATATGATTTTTTCATATAGTTTTACTAGAAGGCTGGCGGTCATTGGTAAGTTCGTAGTGGGTGTTTCTCAGTGCCATCGACCATATTATCAACGTCAGCGTAATGCAGACTGATACTGTTCAAGCTTCCCAGTACTATCTTCGTATCCATTTCTGTAACCTGGATGAATTTCCCCCCCCCCCCCACATCACGCACACACACACACACACACAGAGAGAGAGAGAGAGAGAGAGAGAGAGAGAGTGTGTGTGTGTGTGTGTATGTAAACTGTTGTTCTTGCAACGACCCCATAATTCTCGAACTGTGCTAGGTACCAGCTGCTAGATCTCGGGGGCTCCAATATGGTTTTAAACCAAAAATGGGCTTTCTTGCTTTCTTTCATTTAGTGAGATGTGTTGCCGTTAGCCGTGCTACATATGTTCAAGCTTTCAAATTTGCCAACTAATTCAATGGAATTTATCGCAAAACTATAGTTTAGCCTCCACGCCCAATGCTTCCTCTATCAGATCCACAGCAAGTTCTGCACACCCAAACGAGGACTGATAGCCAGCCCCGCCGGCGCCGTAATTATGGACGACCCATGTATCACCAATGCGCTCCTTCTCCACCCTTGTTCCTCCCTCACGTACTGGCCTCAACCCCACACCGTGCCGGATTATATCAAGATGCTCGATCCCTTTCCCACCAGTCAGAGATGGGCACAGCTTGACTGCCCTCTTCATGATCCTAATAGCAAGGTTAGGATCAACCTGAGAATCCCAATTACCTTTCTGGTAGGAGCCACCGAGGATAGTACCACCGCCGGCAGCCCTCGTCATAACATAGCAGACCTCATCGTCTCCATCATCAGTTCCAGATATATTAACCATCTTGCCCGCATCATTACGGACAACTACTATTTGGCCACGAGCAGGAACCACTGACTTATCTTCCACACCACCGAGTCGAGATGCCATGAGACCAGTGCAATTAACTATCAAGTCAACCGAGCTGCCTGACTGGATCTCTTGAGAGGAAGCTTCCAACACATGTTTAAAATCAGCGCGTCTAAAAACGACACCGTTTTTAAGGCACTGGGACACGAGCCAGGGAAGATATATAGCTGTATTGATACAGACGGAGGTGAAGACCGTAGCGGAATTCACCGAATGATCTAGGGTATCCGTGGAAAGCGTCCGGAACTTCGAGAACCCAAATTAGTGGTCATTGAAACACGCTCATCGTACCAGTCAAAGAAGATGCTTTCTTACATGAGGCACAACATCTTTGAACCAAGGGTTTGGGGCCAGCAACTCAGAAAACCATTCTGCCGAAGCGGATCCATCGTCTTTAGCTCGGCTATAGATCTCACAATCTTTTTCATATTGTTAGCAGTCAATCACATATAACACTTACGGGCCAATGATCTACGGACCTTGTAGATGTACACCTGATTCTGGATGGTTGGTCGCTAGATCCAGCAGCCGCGTCCAGGTCTTTTTGTCCCACTCGGCTGCCAATGTCCCACGTCTTGAGACCCTGGCCGCTCCTCTTGTTAGCCCGGGACTATGTATGAAACTATTTACATCTTCTAGCACCACTCCACTCACGGCATGTAATTGGCCCCGGCCCATGGGGAAGCGTATTCGATGTCATAGTCACCCGGCATATGCTTGGCAGCCACCGTAATCCGGTATCCACTGCGTTCGGATAATAGGAGCGCCGTAGTGAGTCCGGCAACCCCCGCACTGGAAAGATGGGGTTAGATTTAATTCGCTATCGTTGCCACCATAATATTGCTGACTTACCCAATCACAACAACATTCTTCCGTGACATTCTTCAAGGCTAGCGGAGTCTGAACCGACGGTAGATGGTAGAGTTCCGTATATAATCGCCGCGGAGAGATGGGAGGGCAGGAGTAGGAGTGTCGAGTATTTCATCTGAAAACCTTGAGTCACCTCTGGACGTGGAGATAATTTTCTTTCCCCGTCGGACATATTGTATATATATTGAATTGACCCTGGCTGGGACGCACAGCTCCTCCATTTGTCCAGGTTCCCGTGCCACACCCGTAGGGAACCGGGGGTGAAACCCCCCCC
>NW_022475594.1:10612-15344 GCF_009193585.1 Aspergillus caelatus
AACATGCCCTATCTAGTCGCTCCTTGCGGAGGTTAGTCGTCGCTTATCTACCCGGTGTTCATCTCCACACAGTGCTTAATGATGGCTTAGTGGTCTCTAATGGTATGTGGGGTTTCGGAGATATAGTGACGCTACGCGCGTAAGGGGAGATATAAGACCACTCACTACCCTCAGCCGTACTGTAAAAGTTGGAGCACGGTATCAATCAGATAATCCTTTCCAGTGAAGAATTCATTGTTCTTCGTCTTTCGTTCTTCTCTTTGCTCTCTTCGACCAAGTAAATCTCAGTATGGCTTCCATGGATACAGTGCTAGCCGGGTACGAATCCCGGCAAGCCGTGCTTGAAGCAAGCAACAACCCTTTTGCCCAAGGAGTTGCCTGGGTCGAGGGCGACCTCGTTCCGCTATCGGAGGCACGGATTCCACTACTCGACCAGGGTTTCCTTCACAGTGATCTCACATATGACGTTCCAGCCGTCTGGGATGGACGATTTTTTCGCCTTGACGACCATATCGATCGATTGGACGCAAGCTGCAAGAAGTTACGGCTTCAGCTCCCTTTGCCAAAGTCCGAACTCAAACAGACATTGGTGGAGATGGTGGCTAAATCCGGGATTCGGGATGCCTATGTGGAGATAATCGTTACCCGTGGCCTTAAATTCGTCCGCCAGGCCAAACCGACAGAGATTGTTAATAGGATATATATGTTCATACAGCCTTACGTCTGGGCTATGCCGCCTGATATGCAGCGGACTGGTGGAAAGGCTGTTATTGCAAGAACTGTCCGCCGTGTCCCTCCCGGTTCGATGGATCCAACCATCAAAAACCTTCAATGGGGAGACTTAGTGCGTGGGCTGTTAGAGGCTGCTGACCGAGGAGCCACCTATCCTTTCCTGACAGACGGAGACACAAATCTCACCGAGGGTCCCGGGTATAACATCGTTATCATCAAAGATGGTGCCTTATATACCCCCGATCGGGGTGTGTTAGAGGGCGTCACTCGCAAGACCGTCCTGGAGATTGCGGAAAAGAACGGCATACCTGTCCATGTCCAAGTGGTCCCAGTTGAGCTGGCCTTTCAATCAGATGAGATATTTGTTTGCACCACGGCCGGAGGCATTATGCCGATTACATCCATTGACGGCCAGCCTGTAAATGAGGGCCAGGTTGGACCAATCACTAGGCTTATTTGGGATGCATATTGGGACCTGCACTACGATCCTTCCCACAGCTTCGCGATCAATTATGGGGATAGTTAGGAAAGTGTATACAGCTCTTCTAATGCCATCCATGTATCAAGGGTACTTTTTTTTTTGTTTCACCTTCCGCACGTTAGGCGAAACAGCATCCATGCAATTTCTAAACCCGCTACAGAGCTTCCAAAAGGGTTCTCTTCGAAGACTAGCAGCTTAGATACTAATTGGCTAGAAGCATATTAGTCGACATCCAGTTTGAACGTATTTGTATTTAGGAGGTTCCTTCCTTCATTTCCCCCCCCCCTTTTCTTTGTTCTTATTTTAAAATAAAGTAAAATAAAGACTATAGATAATTGGCCTACACTACATATGTAATCCATTATATTGTAAATTTTGTCTTGAGGCCTCTAAAATCTACGCACTGTAGCCCGTAGTGCTAGATACTATAACGCCGTTTATTTAAGGGTAATAAGTCAACGGCAAGTACAGAGTTCTAGACTATATATACAGAATATCGGTATTATACTTACATTGTTCTACAAGTGGGTGTGCACTTATATTTCACTAGAAGATTCAGTTTTTTCATAATCCCTATAACGTGATATTCTACCATCAATATTCCAAGAGATAGCAATACTGTATAATACTAGGCGGTAATTAGATTCTGGACGCCCGTTGTTCCGGAGTGGCCGCTATAGGCCCCCATACTGGTCTCGTGTCCCGTGAACTCTGAAATTCTGTGGGGTTCGCGGGTCCCGCGGGTCCCGCGGGTCATCGAGTTTGTGCCGAAGTCTAAAGTAATACTTGGGGTTGGTTCACACTTTCTATTCTATGTTGTCTCCCTTTTGGCCTTTGGCCTCTTATTGAAAAAGTTATTCGGATAGGTGTTTTTCCTTGTAGTGTTAACCACGACGATATTGAAATCTGCTTCATATTATGCCAAGTATATCACTTAATACGCACCAACTTCACTCAGTCGAGTAACCGGGTTGGCCTCAAGCGATTGTGAATTAGATTAGATTGCAGGACAACTCACCCAAAAAAAAAAAAAAAAAAAAAGCAAAGGAAAGAAAGTATGATGCTACGCCTAGTGCACAATACCGCCCAATCGCTGTGCAACGTAAAGCTGCTATTGGTACACTGCTATCGTGATCCAAGTACACCTTGTGGGCCGGTGTTACATGGCTTGGGATACCGTTATATCTGGGGAAAGGATATACCACGGACCCACCGACATATAGTGGCCTGCTATTCATAGGTGAAAGGTTATCAGCAGCTCCACCTTCGAGGTATCCACATGTGTCCTGCGGGGTATCATTTTAGTTTCTACTATATTGCGGAAATGGCTCAGAGTGCGGCATAGCTGGTTTTAGGAATGAAAAGACAGCGTTGCGGGTGAAGGGAAATGTGAGATTAACTCAGTGAAATCTCTGCAGAACGAAAGTTATAACTACCTAGACAAACGGGGGTTTACCCCATATTTGCATGGTTTAGTCAAATTGTACCGCAACATCCCAAGTCAACGACGGCTCTTCCCAGATGTATTTTATGGAGATTAGATACCGCGCAGTCCCTCTTGGATATACACCAGTCAAATTCTAAACATTGGGTCTTCCTTTCTCCCTTGAGTGCCAATTGAACTTCCGAGGATACTTGTCCCGCCTCGAGCCCGAATACGTACAGCCAGACTTGTCACTAGACAGTAAAAGAACCGCAGCTCCCTGCGCACCATCTTCCCCCACACTTCTCTCGAGCGCTTCGATATGGAAACGCCATAGCATGGGTCGACAAGATAGGACGGCTAGATAAACATTCTTCTCCAATCTTCCCGCCTAGAACCCGCTTAAGCTCTTGCTTATCATCAACTATCTCGATGGTGATCCCTAATTGTAGTTCTTGAGATCCTACATCATCGATCCCACTCTTGAGAACCCTTTCGTTTACCTATCTATGCGTTGGTCAGAGAGCAGGATAGTGCTGCCTCTCTGGATAGATATATATATAAAGCCTTGTACATCTCTTCACGAAGTATAAATGTTAGCATCTCATCGACGGCGCTTAATCTCCATATCTCGATAATTGCATCTCCACGGCAACGAGCAACATGTCGCAATCTCTTCAAGGCAAGGTGGCAATAGTGACCGGTGGCTCGCGCGGTAGGTGATCTTGATTCCATTTCATGGTACGAAGCACGCACTCGTTCTCCGGTATTCATCCTTCTCTAGGTATCGGGGCCGGCATTGTCAAAGAACTTGCCAAACGTGGAGCCACTGTGGCATTCACGTACCTCTCTTCTGCTAAAGCACAGGCACTGCTTAGTGAGCTTCAAAAGTCGAATAACAGGGCAATTGCCATTCAGGCCGACTGTGCTGATGCAACGGCCTCGGCGAAAAAGGTCGTGAAAGAGGTAGTAGCTGCATTCGGCAAAATTGATATCATCGTCAATAATGCCGGCAGTGGAGAACATCACACCTTGCTCGATCTGACCGAGAAAGACTTTGATCAGATCTTCCATATCAATCTTCTCTTTCCTCTATTGCTCATCCAGGAGAGTGTCCCATACCTCCAGCAGAAGGCCAGAATTGTGAATGTTGGGTCGATTACAGGACGAATCGGTAAGCATGGCGAATGGCACCGTGATCTTGGATGGTTCTGACATCTATAAATGCAGCCTATCCATCGGCCATCCTATATGCAGCATCTAAAGCAGGGCTGGACAGCGTGACAAAGTCATTGGCCGTTAGTTTAGGTGAGCTTTCTTTTATTTTTCTTTTCTGTTTTTATAACCTTATTAATTTGGCTAATGCTCAAACGAAATACTACAGGGCGAAAATTCGAAGCAACGGTTAACACGATAAACCCGGGCCCTGTGGCCACTGAGATGTAAGCGTTCCCCTCCCTTGCTTTCTCTTCCTTTCCGATCCTTTCTGTACTCCAGTCCTGACAGTTCATATTTCCTTGCAGGTGGGAGCAAACACCAGGAAAAACTGAAATCCAAGAAAGGGTGTATCACCGTACGGCGGCAGGTGATCGGATTGCTTCGGTGGAGGACATTGCCCCCATTGTTGCTTTTCTGTGTGAGGAACAATCGCGATGGGTGACTGGGAATGTCACTTGTGCTAATGGTGGGCTGCTTATGATTTGAGAAAAAAAAGACAGCTCCATAGGATGGCGGTGTTTCCCAATGATTCGTGGCATCTAAATATACATATCCTGTATCCCAATATGCAAGGGGTTAAGTTTACTTACATCTTGAACAACCAACTAGTATTGTAAATTCGCACCACGAGCATAGTAAACAGGCTTCTTCTATGATCTTCGATATGTTTCGGTCCAGTAGGTGACCAACTAATATTGAAAACGAGTCACGTAACGGAGACTTTTCGCTGACCACATGGGATGGATGCGCTGGAGAAACTTCATCTGCGTTTTATTTAGTCTCAGGTATTGCCTCGAGAATGAGTAAAAAAGGAACTTTAGGGCCAGTCTTTTATTATTATTATTATTATTATTATTATTATTTTCTTAAGAAAAAAA
>NW_022475594.1:15354-36019 GCF_009193585.1 Aspergillus caelatus
AAAAAAAAAAAAAAAAAAAAAAAAACCTCTTTCACCGGGCAGCGCTTAGGAGTGATATGCTGGAAAAACATTGCCTACAGGTCGGTTGCATTGGAGAATACAAGGTAGCTACTGATATTGAGAGGCTTCGAGATCCTGTATCAAGGGATTCATCAAAAATATAGCCATAACAGAGAGCCTCAGTGTCCTTGATATCGCACTGCAAGGGCTTTACCAGCACCATCCAAGCCAACTTGTAATCTTTCCGGTGTAGAAGCACTAGTGATTTCTTCATTCGGCTTAAAAGCCTTAGGTCTTTGACAACCCGAGGGAGATGGAGCAAATCTACAGTATCGCGTGAGAATGCGTTCACAGGCGACTACACGCAGGTTTCATCTCTGGGACAACTCTCGCCGTTGGGTCGAACTTGTCGCCGGTATCTTCAGGCCCACTAGCGCATATAGCCGTGAATGAAATACCTTCCACTGGGTCCCTTCATCCGACTGATTCGAGTGCCACGCCGCGCGTTGTGGCAATTTAAATTACTTACTGATGGGACTAAAGTGTATGAAATAGGAGGCTTCTAGAAGGAGAGTTTGTATTTCGTTCATGTGGGCCTATCCATAATTTAATGCGATGTGCTATGCAGACGCACGAGGACCTGAACTGGGGCAGTAGTAGTCGTGTATTTATGTTTGACAACCGTCGACTTGTCCATATTTTCCACCTTGTCAAATCTCTGAAGCATGCGCACGATGACGTACGCAGCCTCGGTCAGAGCAAACTGCTGTCCTAAGCAAATCCTTGGTCCACCATTGAATGGCAAAAATTCCCACCCTGGTTTGTGCCCGGTCCATCTTTCCGGCCGAAATTCTTCAGCGTCGTCGCCCCAGATGTCCTTACGACGTTGCATGATATGCACGTTGTAGGTGACCTCCTCACCAGCGCGGATGTATATTGGCGATGAGCCATCGGCACCACCACCTCGAGGGAGAGTGGTGTTTCGCACCGCGCGGCGACTGTTCTCGGGTACAGGTGGATGGAGTCGTAGCACTTCAGATAGAACATGCTGCAGATATGAGCATGATTTCAGCGACTCGAAAGTAATCGATGTATTACTGGAGAACTCTCCAAACGTTTCCAGGACGACGGCGTGCAGCTTTTCGTACACGTCCACGTGACGAGACAGTAGATAGAATGTCCATCCCAAAAGACCTGCAGTGGTGTCCCTTCCTGCCAGCAGAATATTAAGAAGCTGGGTCCGAAGCTCTTCGGGATCTTTGGTCTCCTTCACGAGTTCCCGAAGGAATACATAGCCAGAGTCAGTTGGGTTCCCCGAAGATCCTTTGTTGTCCCTTGACTGTAATTCCTCGGCAAGAACGAGGTTCACATAATAACGGGCAAATTCGTGGATTTCTGCACAATCTTTGTGGAACTGTGCGGGCGAGTAGAGAAAGTAAAGATCCGTCAACCAACTTCGTAACACGACCACTGTATTGGCTCGGTCAAACGCCTTGCCAAAAGACAAACCGTCAGGCAGACCAGCTGGCACAGCTGCTCCTGGCTCCTGGCTCTGGTTAGCTTTCAAGGAGCCAACCTGCGAGTTGGCACTCTGTCCAAAGAGAAATTCGGTGGCAGAGTCAAGAGTCAAGTTGAAGAACAAGGGGGCTAAATCGACAACGTCTGTCCAGGAATCGTGTTGAACTGGGAGCCGATCGAGAAGATGTTGGACATGACGTTCTTCCAGCTCTAAGTTGGCGATTTGGCCTCGAGCGAATTGTGGACGAAGTAGGGCGCGAGAATGTTGCCTACCATTCTATATTAGTGCATCAGTGATCCCCGCGTGTGAATCTACAACATACCACTCCTTTCCATCCGAAGTAAAGATACCTTTCCCGATCACCGGTCCAAAAAGGTTACGCCGTAAAGGGCCAAGCTCAAAATCCTTGAACTGTGTGGCAAGCATAGCTTGCACATTCTTCGGGTCCATTGTGACGTGGTGCCAGTTACCCAGGATATTCTGATTCCACGTTGGACGCTGGCCCAGCTCTTCGTAAACGACCACTTCATCATTCTGCAGGATCTGTTGCCGTGTCGTATCAATATAACGCTTCAGGATATCAATGCCGAATGGAAGCTTGCTCGGTCGGACAAAAGCGGGCTTACAACCCATTCGCTGAGCTCGTTGGGTATGCAATATCGAAATCAAAATCCATCGAAAAATATAAATTCCGACAATCGCCGGGACGGCAGTCGAAAAGCTCAACTGCTGAGGAATCATCATCATGGCAAATATTGAATCGTAAGTGTGAAATTAAAAGTTGATGAACCCAAGATCGCTTGATCTCTTTCTCACTGGGTTCATTAACGATATATATACACCCTCCCCCCCCACCCCAAGAAGAACAATTTAAATTTGGACCAAATGTAAAACTGAACTAGTGTCAGACTGTCATCGAACTCTAATTGCACCCGTCCCTTCAGGTAAATGTCGACCCCAGAGACGAGGGGCCACAGTACCCCGGACCCATGGGCAGACCAATGTGGCGAGTATCTTTCGCTTATCTAGCCGCTCAAGATTAATCGCCTTATCTAGTCGTCGAGACGTGCACCAACGGTTTCAGATGTCTAGTCATACGACAGACCACGGAAATCACTTTAGTAGTCCGTAGTATCTTGAGTAATTTTTCGCGCAAAACCAATTGGTAAACCGCTCAACCTTCATTGTGGATACTATGATTCTAAATCGCTACCCGGTTCTACCAAGACTGAAGCTTCATACCCTACTAGGTGAGTATATGAGAAAACCTATCATCCTGGATAATATTAATCGAAAAGTTTTTTATTTAGTGCCGTGAGTACGATTAGTCATCAGTGAAAGTAGTCGATAGAAGATCTTTTGTAGAGTAGTTCCAGATTTATAATATCAAGCAATAACTAAGATGGTGCCAGGCCTAGAGAGGAATCCTTCTGAAGAAAGCAAAAAGGCTCATCTTGTGAAGGAGCAGTTTGTTTTTACTGCATCTCACCTGGCCAGCTCTGAAAGCCCCTTTGAGGGCTCCAAACCCGGGCTGAAGTTGATCACACAGAGAGTCAGATCGTCATGACCCAGGATTGCCGTGCTGGGGAGTTCTTATACAGTGACGAAGGGGCTTATGTAGAGCTGCAATCACCCTGAACTTCAGAAACGTTGCCAACAAGCTGTTAGCCCGAGTTTCAATGAATCATTTGAGTGCCACCACCAGCGGCACTGCGGTCGTATACAATAACTTCTTAATCGGGCATAGTACATAGAGGTGCCCCAGGCAGTCAAACTGGGCATCACGTTTTGATTGGCCGCGTATTGATTAACAAAGCGAAAATTGGATGGTCACATGTTCATCCTCTACTAATTGATCTCTTTGTCAACCAGAATGAGATAATGATATCCATCTACAGTAATAGCGCTCGCATATCTCGGCTCACGCGCACCCGTTGCTCTGTTGCATGGAACTGTCAATATGGGGAGATGGACGAGCAGTTCAGAGGTTTTTATTGTACGGCTATATTCATACTTTACTTCCACGAATGCTCAAGAAGCAAATGTCACATATTCAGCAGCTTGGGCTGACTGCTGACATTCCTTGGAACACTACCCGTTAACTGTATCTGGCTGTTGAAACGATGATTATATTGCCCAGACACTTAGGTGAAAAATCTATTTGATGTATGGTTTTGGGACAAGCTTATCATATGGGCTTTACAAAAGAACCACTACATAATTATCCCACCATAGCCTCACTCTGTTTGCTTCTCTTTCACCCCGTACCTCCTGGGCTTGGCCTGCTAACCGTATGTCAGAGCAATCGAAGGAGTTTATTTATTGAGGTAATGCTCAAAGGTTGACATATTCAGTATTCATTCGTTTGAGCTGACAACAGGTCAAGCGTCAAACCCAATCTTAGTACGTTATCTATAACAATGGATGGCGGCCGAGGGTCACCGGTGTTCGTGGTTTTCAACAAAGGCCTGAGAACACAAACCAGACTATATATTGCTGTTTTAAACCTCTCATATTACGTTTATCTCTTTGCGACTGGATAATTTGAGAACTTCTCAAGCGTTGATGCAATTGCGATATCTGTTATCTGGATAACCAGAAGACTGGCACTGATATCTGGGGTGACACCCTATATTCACTATATCATCTAGATTGTTATGATTCGAGAGGTACAGTTGAATCTTTCCTACATGGTATTATTTTCACTAGCGTATTCAGTTGACTTACTCGGTCACCTAAGAGGAGTATCGCTGGCTCAATCCCAGCGGCATGTTTCGTGCCGTTGGCTTTGCTGCAGATACTGCGACTTCGCCATGCACATCCGCAGGTGGCACCCCCTTGTTTATATTCCAGCAAGCTAGTAGTGACTCCTCAGTTCCCTGGGGTAAATAGTACTTAACAATCGAGCCCAGGTGACTGCATATACTTTGGCCTTCCTCAAGTTCACTGCTTTGGCATCTGCGATTTCCAAACGATCTTTCAAAGACCAATCCCCCTTGCTTACCGCTTGTGTGTTCACTACGAAATTTGCAGCAGCATGCTTGCTTGTTGCCCTAGTCCCATTGGAGCACTCCAGGACAGTTCGCCCATTATTTTAGCTTTCCTTCTACCTCTTAACTGACCTGATATTCAATGTGCCGCCTATCGGTAGCCCTTGGTCAGCCGACTCCAGTCTGGAGGTGAAGCGTTTTCTGTCCGCTTCTATGGGGGCTGAATTGACCTTGCTATGTTTAGAAACAGTTAAGAAGCGGAGGTGGCTTTTGAGATACCAGGCTGCAGATCCCCGGGAGAGTACCAGTGGCCCTTTCAGCCGGCTTCTATTTCTGTGGCTTAAAAGTCTGCTCAAAGCTGGGCATACTAATATGTTAAGCTGGGACTGTATACTTCCACCTGTGCATGAGTGATTAGGATCGAGACAGCTATTGGAGGACTTTGTTTTTGTGGGAGAAAATAATGAGTATCATGCCTTCACGCTTAGTATCATGCAACTGAGAGTCTCTGACCAATGCAGGCGGCCATAGTTGTGGGATCGCTTTGTTCCTTACACTCATCAAATGTATACGGTGGGAGGTTGCTAAAGTCGCCGCTCCCCGGCTATTTCTAGTGCTATTCAACATGACACAGCCATTCCTACTCAGCTGGGCGGTGACATACGTCGGGCCAACAGGTTTAGGACTGCCTCGTGACACCGGAGGAGGCCTGATACGTGACTTTGCCATCGTTTTCATTGGGACCGCAGTAAGCTGCTCCGTACCTCGAGTGATATCTATGGGCTTGTAAACTGACGGTACTTTCGCAGATCACAACTGCAACCTACGAGCACTTGGGCTATCGCATCGCGCCATGGCAATATTTCGTTCTGGATTGACTTCCCTTGTATATTGTACAATGATGTGGTTGCATATAGACAATGCTCACGAGTCCGGCGCAATTTTCTTAGTAGGTTCGGACATTGACTCAGTAGCGGAGTTCTTCTGCCATACGATATGTGATTCTTGGGCAAACGCCTTACAGCTGGGCCTAGCTACCTGGCTTTTTTGGGCCCAAATTGGTGCTATCTGTATTACCCCTATAATTGGTGCTATAGGTACACCATCGTTACTACATCTACCCTGCAGTGTGGCTGACCATAGCGTGGTTTTAAGTAGTTATCTCCGTATCTGTATATGTAGAGGGGTCAGAATCAAGTCACCATAAGGCATGGCTCGAGGCCACTCAGAAGCGTGTCGACTTTATCACCGAAGTAGTAGGGTCCATCAAGTCGATAAAGATGCTCGGAATTATAGAAGGCAGATCCCATATGCTCGAAGTACAGAAGAACTTGAGAGTTCCAAGAAATTTCGAAGAATCCAGGCAGCCAAGGCGTCACTCAGTAAGTCCCACTCGACACCAAGAATTCAGGCAAACTAACCATAGGTTGGTTAATTTACCACTGATAGTAGGTCAATTATCTCCTTTCGTTGTATATGAGATCGCGGTTGTCTTGGAAGTGTGGAGTGCCTTTTCAGTATCACAAGCAATTTACTTTTGTTGTCACTAATAAACTTGTTGCTTACTCCCATTCGTGATTTGATATATGCTATCCCTTATACGACTTTAGCTTCTATTGGGTGTATTGACAGATTTCGGGATTTGTCGACCCGGGAGCCTCAAAATGACAAGAGAATGGTCGGGCTGACTTCCTCCGGACTGACGTCTTCAATACAGCCACCAGTTCCCTTACCGATAAACCCAGGAAATGCCTCACCAAGACTGAGAACTGCAGCCATAGAACTGGATAAAGTTACGTTTGGAACCGGGCCGGACTGATCAAAACATATTGGGAGCTTGACGCTGAGATTTTCCACTCCCTCACTCACTATAATAGTAAGTCTTGTGGGCTGTGGTAAATCGATGTTGCTAGAGACCATCTTTGGTGAGATTGAGCCAGTCGAAGGTGATGTCTCCATTAACGACCTTGGCATTGCGTACTGTGGTCAGCCACCGTGGATCCTCAGTAGCTCCATTCGGGAAAATATAATAGCATAGTACCACTTTTACGATGGGGAGTGGTATCGTTCCATGATCCTCGCATGTTTGTTGCTTGGACAAAGGTTTGCGAGAAATGCCCGCTGGCCACGACACCTTGATTGGCCCCCAGGGTACGAGGCTCAGTCAAGGGCAGAGGCAGAGAATAGTAAAGAGACTATAATCTTCCGCTCTTACAACGTCTGATGCTGATTATATTACAGGCCATCGCTCATGCAGTCTATACACGGAAGCCCTTGGCATTATTTGATAATGTCCTCAGCGACCTTGTCCGAGTTACTGGGCGGAAAGCGTTCGACCGTGTCTTCAGTGCAAGGGGTATTCTCCGGTTGATTGGGTGTATTGTATTCTTTGCTTTTGATAGTGGTGGCTCAGCTAAACTTTAGGAGTTCTCCCTGTCTGATACTGGGTTTCTGACCATGGCTTAGTACATTACCTTCCTGAAGCGGAATTCGTTATTGCATATAGTGAAGATGGCCTTGAAATGGGCACGTTCCGCGAACTTCGGTTGGCTAAGGAATACATCTCCGATTTAGATATCTAAATAACGTTTAGGTATAGCCTGCGAAGAAAACATTGCAACGGACAAAATAGCTGTGGAAAGAGGAATGACACGAGGTGTTGTAAACACCGAAGACCAAAACCGAGAGATAAATGATCTAGAGATCTACAAATACTATGCAGCAGCTGTTGGGTGGCCAAAGATAGCTCTTTTACTAGAATTTCCGGTTACGGAATCAGGCTTCGGCGTTTCGCACTGTAGGTTGGCCCCCAATCTCCGTTCTCAGCGTCGACCCGACGACTCCTATTTCTAGATGTCTGGGTTACTCTGTGGTCTCTGAAAATGAAGACGGCCACTCAAACTCGAGACCAGGGTTTTGGCTCGGAGTATATGCCTCAGTAGGATTTAGTGAGGCAGCTAGGCTGGTACTGGTGATAGGGTATGTGTGTCAGGTGCAGCGGTTGATGTGCTTCAGCTTTGACTAATCCTGTGATTAATTTATCTTGAAGTTGGATGTGGTTTGTGATTATGCCTGCTGCGTCAAAGGCCCTGCATGGAGTTATTTTACAAGCAGTCATGATGTAAGCAAACATTAGCCTGTTGTGGTTCTTTCGCCTGACTTGAGAAATAGGACTACAATATCTTTTCTTTCTCGCATTGAGACGGGCAATCGTATGAACAGGTTAGCAGCACGCTATTAGGTCAAGCTTCCGTGGATACGTATGATGACCTGGACAGATTTAGTGAGGCCTTAATTGGGTCGATAGTTGTCGCCTATGCATCTTCAGAGGCTTTCACAGCCATCGCCTAAGTTGGCGTCACCATAGCGGCCGTGCCTTATATTGTTGTGGCAATACCTTTTCTAGTTTGCATACTGATCCTCATTCATCGTGTGTATGTTCGGACATGGCGCCAGTTACACCTCACGAGTCAGTTTCTATCACGGCTAGTTGTGGAAAAACCGCTATGCTAACTGATGGCCAGGACTAAAACCAAGGCTTCCCTACTGTCACATTTCATAGACTCTTTCAATGGCCTCGTTACGATCCGTAGTTATGGATGGACTTCGTCTATGAGCGAGACAATGTAATTTTTGATCGACACAGCGCAGCGACCGTACTACACCTTCTATGCACTTAGCGGTGGCTTGTGCTTGTCATCAACCCGATTGTTGCCGCATTGACTGTCTTATTGATTGGGTTGGCTGTTGCGCTCGACTCATAGATCGAACCTGGGTTGCTTGGCGCCGGGTTGCTAATGAGGACGATGCTTGGTCAGAACCTCGTCAGTCTAATCCTGAGCTGGACTTCACTCAAGCCATCGTTTGATTCCATTGCACGGATCAAGCGTTTTGTTGAAGACACCTAGGGAATTGCAGCACAGCCATCCCACAGGAACCGAAGAAGCCTGGCCGGCACAGGGAGCCGTCGAATTCAGAGACGTATCCGTCAGCCATGATTCCATATCCAATCTGGTACTACGAGATATCACGTTCACTCGTCAACCTGGACAGAAGCTGGGACTATGTGGTCGAACTGGAGGGCAAGTCCTATTCTGATCGCTTGTGTGAATATGGGTATCTAGACCTAACTCAGTTGTAGCAGCAAAAGCTCACTTATCCTCGCCATACTTGGGATGGCTGAAGTGACGTCCAGTCAAATCCTCATCGACGGCGAAGACATCTCAATATTGCCACCATCTGTAGTCCGCAAAAGGATAAACTGTTTAACTCAAGATCCTTTCATCATTCCCGCTTCTATTAGACAAAATCTCGACCCACTTGGCGACAAATGCGATGGTGATATCATTATCGCACTTGAGCGCGCCAAACTCTGGGGCGTCATAGTGGAAAGACCTTACCCAAACGAATCACCTCTCTGCAACCCATTGGATATTATCATCGATGACGACTTTCTATCATACGGTCAGCGGCAGTTTCTGTGCCTTGCACGAATTCTACTGCAGGAGGGCCACATATTGCTCCTGGATGAGCCTACTAGCGAGTAAGTGTACTCTGGGGCTCTTCATCTAGGTTATCGTGCTAATAGGTTATCTGTGTAATAGACCTGATTCCCAAGCAGATTCACAGATCCAGGATGTCATCCGATCAGAGTTCGGCTCTTGCACCATTGTCATGGCCGCTCAGAAACTTCAGACCATCCTGGAATTCGACTATGTGACTGTGATTGACGAAGGTCAAGTTGTTAGAGTTCGGAAATCCACAGTCATCGTTGTCGGAGGACCAAAGTACTTTTCGGGCATTCTACGACGCCGAAACACATGACCAAGGGAGTCCAGGAGAGTCATCTTATTCATAAAATGCATGTTGTACATACAGGCGAGGATAACCTCCACTGTCCAGAATATGTAATCTGCGACCGTGGATATGTCGGTGGCTACACGTTTGGTTTTTTTTTTTTTTTTTTCAGTTTGTTAGGCGGTACCAAATTGAAATCGTTGTATTTACAGTCTGCATAACGAGGTAATTATGCCAGCCCTGGTCAGCTCTCAGAGATACCAATACTAGCTACCTTGGCCTTTCCAAATGATCATTCCATAGTTCCGCCACCTACCCTGAACGGCAGGGCAGGACGTGACTGGAGGGAAACCAGTAAGCTTCCTAGAGAGAGCTGGCAAGCCTCATGATATCATCTACTGAACAAGACCTCCTGACGGAACCACCGAAAGCTTATTACCGGGTTCATGGGACAGCTTTAACTCACCTCCCGCTGGCATACCTGTTACCTAGCATTTTACCTTGGCCATAGTCCGGGTATACAAGGTAAACCAGAAAGCCTGACCATAACGTAGAAATAAAGTAGCATAATCTTCCTTTCGGAAACCATATATTACCTAGACATATAATCACACATAAAGCCCCCCCATCCAGCCTTATATTTCACACTAACCAAACCAAGGCCCCAAATTCCACCTACTACCTCCATAACTCAAATATGATTGATTGAGTGATCGAGCATCACATTATCCATAACCAAACAAACAAAAATCAATTGAAAGATCTAAAATGCTCCACCTCAAACTCACAGTCCCCAAACCCGTCAACGAATCCGTCATCGAAGCCCTAACAGCCCGACTAAAGTCAATTGACCAAGACTTTAACCTCACATCTATCGATCAGCGACTCGCGGAAGCGTTCTACGATTGTCCGGATTCGAGCGAATCAGAATTAGATGTTGTCCGCGCGGATATCCAACAATTATTGAAAGGTCCGAATCCGCTGATTCGTGGATATACAATTGATCATCACTGGGGGCTTGGTGGGGTCTGAGTACGGAGTACGGAGTAAATTGGCTGGGATTTGAGGCTGGGGATTTGGGGGCTATGTTGTCTTTATATGGAGTTTATGGTAGTTTATATTTTTTGGGTTGTGGTATTTATATATATTCCATTTTCATTTTAATGGCTATGGCAATGCAGTTTAGTCTATTATCTGTTATGGAATGAATGTGAGATGGCGGGGGTAGAGAGTTAAGTTGATTATCAAGCGAATATGCAGGTCAGGGTTAAGTAGCCCCATATCTGATGTCAGATACCCACCATGACCCTGGCTAGACCGGGACACTTTCTGGACCCTAAAGGCCTAAGTAGCTAAGCGATCATGGCGTGCTGTCAGTTCCGGGACTTGGACGAATGGCGGGTATACTCCGGGGGATAACGATTCTGCAGTACTAATTGAGAGAATCATATATCTATATCCATATATATATACTCAGGTAACTATAGTTTACAGTACAAAGTAGATCCATGATTCAACATCTTCATCCCTCAAACGGTCAAACCCACCCATCCCCATCCAATATCAATTCCTATCAATCCCTAACCACCACTCATAACCAAGTAAATACGGCAGCCCCACTCAGGATCAGCTTCACGCAACACAAAAACCCCGACTTTTTAACGAAAGAATGAAAAGGTTGGGGGCCAAACAAGCCGCACGAGTCAGACTGAGCAAATCTAAATAAGGGGCTTAGAACTCTTGGCATCATCCTAATTAGGTATTTCACTCGTTGCTCAGATTCCTTCCTATCCTCGTTTAGGACAAATGGCTGGACGATGAGGACGCTAGTCAACCTCCGCCGGCTCCTTATTTCCGCCTTTGGACCAATGGCAGCCGGCATAGAAGGGTTGCTTTGACAAGCTGCTGGATGGTGGTGATTGAGGGTGGGCATGTGTCTGGGTTATTTTTGTGACGGAGGGTTGTTGCTTGGAGTTGGCTTGGGTTGGGGTTTTGATTTCTTCTTGGGGATCTTTCTTTTGTTTTGTTGTTTTTGGTGTTGTATATTACTCTTCTGGTGTTTACTTTACTTTTATATTATCTTAATATACTCTATTATAATATCATTACCAGCGACTACGTTATTGATACTTATCCACTCAGCAATCTAACTCCCGCAAACCCTCAAAACTCAATATAGAACACAATCCAACACACCCCAAGAAAAGAAAGAAAAGGAAAAGAAAAGGGGGAAAGAGAAAAGACAAAATGAAACTCCCAACAATATTATCATCAACCCCCCTCCTCCTCTCCCTCTTGGCTATCCTCCCAACAACCCACGCCGAGAACAAAACATGCTACTTTCTCGACGGCAGCGTTGCAACCGCAGACGTGCCCTGCACCTCCGATGCAACCACAAACTGCTGCAACAAAGCCGATATCTGCATGTCCAATGGTCTCTGCTATCTACAGGGTTCTCACGGTATGGCGCTTTCACGGGGAAGTTGTACGGATAAATCTTGGGGTGCTAGGTGTTTTGCGCCTTGTTGTATGTTCTTTTTTCTTTCTTCCTTTTCCTTCTATCTTCTTCGTGGTATACCTTCTATACCTACAGTCTAGACTGGCCTAGATTACCGGGGTAAAATATACCAGAAACCAAACCAACTAACTCGATATTCACAGCAAGCTCAAACCGCAACAATGGCTTCCCTGTCATCAACGTCGGTTTCTCAGGCAAAGACTCCCAATACTGCTGTGGTTCTGTTACCGTGAAAGACGGCAAGACGACCTGTACATCAGAAGGGGATCCCTTCACGATTACCATGGGGACTGCGATACCCGGCGTGGCGGGGTTATCTGTGAGCAACAACAACAACAACAACAGTAACTCGGATTCGGGGTCGGGGTCGGGGTCGACAAACAACACTGATTCAACGTGCGACGACCAAAGACTAAAAGAGAAGGCGTTGGATAATCATGATATTGCGATTGGGGTCGGGGTGGGTGTGCCGTTGGGGCTTATTGCGGTGGCGTCGATTGCTTGGGCTTTGTATGAGCGGAGACAGAGACGGGGTGCCGGAGGGGGTGTGGTTGGGGAGAAGGCGGAGGGTGGAGGAGGGGGGTATGTAGGTTTATATGGGGATGGGAATATGGGTACGCCTAGTATGGGAGGGAGTATGAATATGAATCATGGGGGGACCCCGCTGGTGGAGTTGAATACTACTACTGCTAGTACTCAGAGACCGGTGGAGTTGGATTCGGGGAAGGTGCAGAGGTGATGAGATAGTAGGGTTATGGATGGGTGTTTTTTATGTGTGATGTGATTGTGTTATACGTTCGATACCTAGTTGCTTATCTGTTTTTTTTTTTATGTACTTTACTTTACTTATCTAATGTTGGGCTGCAATGGATGATGTCAGATGCATCGTGTTTTCTCTTGTCATACTCCGAGTCTTGCCCTGATGGGGACTTGGAATGATTGGGCTTATGGCTGTGGAGCATGGATTACGAGTGGCTTGCTCGGATCTGTTAATACGAGATGCTGACTTGGTCTTGCGAACCTAATAATCGGATTATTAATGAATGATATTTATCGTGTTTCCATTGTTTGTTACTTATTATTATCTTTTTTTTTTTTATCTCGTATATCTGTCCGTATCAACTATCGTAGCCAGTATCCACGTTTGATGTGCAAGTGCATCGCCTGTTCCTCTCGGACAGATGGCTCCTTATGGTTCGCCCTACGCGGACTGGCAGGGTTGAAGATTGGAGGCTGCGGTTGCTCAGTGCCCGTCGTCGTGTTGGTCGTGTGGTTTTCAGGCGTGCCAGACATGTCCAAGCGCTGCAGACCGGGCAGTCGTAGCGCCGGGTCGAAGTTGATGAGAATGATCGCCTGAAGATCGGAGCTCAGGCCCTCCTGATTCACCGTGTAGATGATGGTCCGTTCGTCCGCTATGGCCTCAACCTTGCCAGTTCGCTTGGATGGGCAGAGAAGTTGAGTCAACACGGGCGGCGCGTTGTCAGGCGGCCATAGGCGGACTCCACGGGACGCGAAGCGCTCCTCACTGCAATCTGCGGGTTGACCATCCTCTTCCTGTTCTTCTTCCGTGATCTCCGGACGATAGAGGAGGTTTGGGGTTCCTTCTTCGCCCGTCTCGTCGATCGGGCACTTGCGCTTGCGTGATACCATGCGCAGCCGCAACCGGTCGTGCGGGATCAGACTCCCAGGGGTTGGACATGGGTCGTTGACGAGATCGACGAAGGTCGAGGCGGAGAGGTTGTACGTGCGTAGCTTGGTGCGGTTCAAGATGAAGTCCTGTCGGTGCACGGGGTCGTCGTGGCCCAGGGTGTATTCGGGGTGGTAGTGCCGGCGGAGGCGCTTCCGGGGGCGTTCGTAGTTCGGTTTGCTGGACGGGTCCAGGGTTTTGGTCAACGGTTCGTCCGGCAAAGAGACGGGACGGAAGGCTTCGCCCTGGTGCTTACTATGCTGCGTTATCTCCGTGGGCGACGGGAGCGGCTGCACGTAGTATGTGCGGAAATTCTCGCTGCCGCCCTTGTGCCACTCGCGGCGACATTCCAGGATGATCAGCTGTTTCGTGGCCTCATCGTGTCGCAGGGAGATATCCGACCACGAGTCGTTTATGGGGCCTTCCCGATGCTGTCGGCGCCAGGTCCGGTTGAGTGTCACGCGCTTCGTATTGTTGGTGGGGGCCACGCAGACCCAAACGTAGAACGAGGTCCAGTCGACCTCTTCCATCTCAAAAGCTGTTTGCGTGGACACGGCGTATAGATGGTCCTGGTGGACGTCAAAACACACCGTTTGTCCGATTTCGTTGCCGGCGAAATCGTGCAGCTGGACCGGTTTCTCATTCGTTTGTTTGCCCGTCCCCAGCTCGAAACAGTTGACGATCCATTGCTTATACCCATGATAACCCGCACCAGAGTGGGTCCCGTAGTAGAGGTAAGATTGGTTGTGTCGCACGAATAATCGCTGTTTGCTCTCGAGTTGTCGGCGCAGGCGCAATCGCCCCTTTCCACCTTCCGTCTTTCGCCGCATATCCACTGCCAGGAGCCAGGCTTCCCGCCGTTCTACAATCTCCACTGAAAATGCCAGCACGCCATGGCTGTAGTTCATCAGTGAGAGTTGGGTTGCGTCTTCGGTCGGGTCGCAATCTGGGATCACGCGGGACAGGACCGCGTGCAGGTTCAGGACATGCTCAACTTGGCTGGCCCCATGGACATCCAAAGCGCGGATCTCGTCGTTGAACACATAGCACAGCGCACCGCCGCTGTAGAGAAAGGCGCTCCCGTAGCCGATAATTGAGGCCGAGTACGGATCTGCGGTGGCCACAGCTTCCTTGATGTCATATAGACGTCCCAGTGCTTTACGGTATCCTGACTTGTTCTCGGTTGCCTGCTGCCCTTCCTTGGTATGAAGTAGGTGGTTCTGTCGCACTGTTAGTGTTCCACATCCCACACAGGCGGTATAGAAGGTATTACCTCGACTGTCTTCCGTGCCAATGACTCGTTTCGCATCAAGGCATTCAGGCTTTGATTCACCCGGCTGAGATGCACGAAATCATGACAGTCCAGGGTGGATGCCACTTGATAGAAAACATCGTAAGGGATACAATCCAGATTTCTGGTCATCTCTGACATGACCGAAGGGAACACACACGATGGGTGTGAAAAGCATCTGAAGGAAGGCAGTCGAGTTCACTGAAGAGGGAATGTAGTAAAGAAAATAATATATGAGTGTTTCAAGGGAATGTTCTTCAGGAAAAACCACCTGTGAATACCAGGAGTGCAACGCAAGTCAATGGTTGCTAGAAAGGCAGTCAACCACCCATGTAGACGGAATTGGCCAGCTGAGCAGCAACAGCATGTTTTAGTAGTTCAGGAATGCGGCTCCAGCACAAGCATGAGGATCATTTCGAAACGAGATCGAAGACCCGATGGAATCGTGGAGCCTCTTGACCCCAGCACCGCGATTGGTTCACGGAGCGCTTATTAGGATTTGACCCAAGTGGACATCAAAATTAAAGCCACGCCACATGCATCGAATGAAGGTCCGCGCGTCAAGGTCGGATGATGAAAGCCTACGATCGTCACCTTCATTTACTTTGGAGCGGTGGGGTCGTTCTTCCCGTGTCTATTCAATTAAATTTTATGTCACAGAGCCTCATCTTGACCTGTTGTGTTTAGTCACTTGGTTTTCAACTTTCCTTGTTCTCCCGTTCGTGATACACGGGGGGGATGATAATGGGGTGAGATTGGTGGATCTGATTTCCATGTTTTCTTTAATTCTCTTTATATTTTCTTTTTGTCCTTTCTCTCTTTCAACCAGGTTACTTGCTAAAGCTAAAAATAAATCATTTGGAAACGAACTGCGGGAATTCGAATGATACCAAACTTTTGCGTTGGTTGGGGCTTCACCGACTTTGGCCCTTTTTTGCGGCTCTTTTTGTTCACACTCTCAGCGTGGCGGAAAACAAAAAGCGGCCCAGCGCTATTTTTCTTACGCCGGTCGCTTCCTGCCGACTTGAACTTTACCCCATCCTGTCGGACCCCGAATTGCCTCTTCGCGCTTCGGAGAAACAAAACTGAGCCCTCTAGTGTCTCAGCGTTACACTATCGAAATTGAAATCAAGCCCAAGTACTACCACTAGTCTGTCAAAGTGATGCGGCTGCATGATTGTGTACCAGCTGGTCCTTTCCACCGAGAAACACTCGTCTTTTGCCACCCCGGATAAAAATATCGACCATTGATAATGGATTGGTGAACACGAGTTTCTTGAGTATTTTCACTCTTGCCCAATTTATTGAAACACTAAACTGGAAGACAACAATAGATATAGTAAAAGAAAAAGAATTATAAAAAAAAAAAATATCGACGAAGGGAAAAACATAATACAAGACGCCGATATTCGGGCCATGATTGCCATATCAATCAATTCGTGGCGGTGCCCGTAAGCTGCGAAATTACTCATGCCGTCACATCCGTCAACCAGCTGGTCAGTGCGTGCCCTCAGATCAACATCTTAAAATCATTTCACCCCCCTGGACATGTCTACGGAACATACTCAATTGAGTAATGTAGAGCGCCACTAACCTGTCATGATACTCGAAATATGGTTGCCTTTCAAATTCCACAATGGGCAATGGCAAACGAATAATTGCGCATCAACTGCGCCTTGCACTGCCTCATTCCGGACGAGGATCAATCAGGTACCCCCCGGAAGAGGCTGGTCATCCAGATCGCCGCACTGAGGCCCAAGTTGGCACACGATCGCCTGTCAAACCAAGGGTAAGGTGTCCATGCTTTGGGGGCTCTCATGCAATGGGGAGCAGGTCCAACGATGACTGGTCGTCTCGTTCGATACCGGATAGTCAGCCTCGTTGCTGCGTGAGCTCCCAATGCATGGTTGTTCGGGTCATCTTTGTTCATAGTGACCCACCTGCCAATCAGGAAAGACCCGTTCGAGATAAGACCTAAGCATGGAGACTCGAGCTCTGCGGGGTATCGTAATAGGTCCAAACCTAGTCCCTCGTCACGTTGTACGCTGTACATCACTCCACGAGATGTGACGACGATCTTCCGAAGGGGTGAGCACCCAGATTGGTCGACACGTCTGGAACGTGGTCGATGGATTTGTCTGGATCCTGTGTCCATGCGCCGCTCAAGGCGGAGGAAGCAAGGATCCCTGTTTGGTCACATTCCTGCTGCCCGGCTGCTTTTTGTTTGCTAGTATCCTTGTAGACCCCGACAGGAGAGGGGCTGGTGTTGATTATGTGGAGCACGAGCACAGACAATTGAGTTTTCCTCTGGTGCCTTGATCATGAGCTATCCTCGGTGTGTAAATTGCTGAGGGGCCAATCCTCGTGAGGGGAACCCACTGAGGCTCAACAATGTCATGTTGTTGTGAATATATCTAGACGCTCGTGTCCTCCGTTCTGGAATACACTTGTGCCTCAAAGTTAGGTTCGATTCTTGATCCCTTTTGTCGTATGAAGCTCTACCCATACGTCATGCCATGTATATAAAAATGTGGCACGAGTCATATTTCACTCTCTACCACTATGGTTGGCTTAGTGTCGTTGAGGCTCTTTACCATCATGATGCCTTAACAGCGGGTAAGAATAATGATTACCCTGGGAACGTACTTGGGAGTCAATGGGGCTACATTATGTGAATCTGGTTTGGGTCGCATTAGGTTCTGCACAAAGCTATACTTTGCTACCACAAATTGCCAGTCTCCCAGTCAATTGCCATGTATCATGGTGCCAAGTTGCCGACTGGTTGCGGTGCTTACTCCCAACACGGTACGCGGTGAGACATAACATACCAACTAACATGTTCGATGGCGGTCATGTGAGCATGACCCCGTGACGGGCAACAAAGACTTGGCCGTCAAGCAGAAGCATCTGGCCCCTTGGTGACGGTCTTAAGATACTCGTACTATAATGTCCCCAAGAAAATGTGATACTATGGTACCATCCTCGTGACCTGCACTGATAGGCATGACTCCTGGCCAAGCCTGGATGATCGGCCAGCCGGCAACCGAGGATTCCATCATTGTACTTCCATCATCGTCATTTATGTTCAGCCCCCATGTGCCCGGCTGCAGGCCAAGACCGAGACAGTTATGCTGGTGCCTAGCGAACATTCCGGAACATTGCCCCCTCGGGAAAAGCGCCGAACTCGTCAAGGTTCCTGGGGAATGGATTGGCTGGGGGGGCATCCACTGTGGCACGTACCATGGAACCAGGGCTGTAGGGCTGTCCCATCCAAATTAACTTGGAAGGGAGAGTACGTATCATGTGTTGAGAAGCAGGATGCCAAACGTTCTGCAAGACGGGTCGAGGGGCCAATTCTATTTGCCGAGATTACCGGAATCCACTTTCAGGAGTCTGCGGTAAGGCTGACAGCCTACCAATGGATGTCGTGATTGATGATGATGGCGTTCCGTAGTCATGGATTACTCATGCCGATCGAGGGGAGACCTTTTTTTGGGGGGGGGTCAATTTCAAGTGCGGTTGTTGTGGGATAGGATTGTAGATATCACCACAAGAATGTGTCGATGAACAAGACCGGTGCAATTAACTTGCATAGTTTGTCCCTAAGTCCCCTCACACCGACCTCATTCGCAACAAATAGGGCAATCAAAAAGACACATCCTCTCTCTCTCACTTGACCGCTGTTGCCCTATCCGCCTCGTGTCAGACCCACCTTGGACGATTGGGCCAATCGTCCGACGGAACGGACCCCACCGAGGAATGCGGACTATCAGCCAGCCTGCCTCAGGTTTCCCCGTTCTTGTTAAATCTCGCGTTCTTGTCTTTTCTTCTTCCTTTTCTCCCACTTCTTATTTTCTGATCACCTTACTGTTCTCTTCCTGTTCTTCCCCCCATTCTGTCCCCAGTGGGAAGATAAGCTTACTTTTCTTCACGATCTTGTGGGTTGAGGAGTTCGCGTTTAACCTAACCCCCCAACACGGTGCACTGACTTTCTCCACACGAGGGACTGTTTCTTGGCGAGGGGAAATTGATCACTCGCTCACTTTCACTCTCTCACACACACACACCCTCAAACATTCTCTCTTTCTATCCCTTCAGAGTCACGAGTATCACCTCAATTTCATCCTAATTGATGTACCACCCAAACTATAATTACCCTCCCCCGCAATCGGGTTGGGGAGGTGGTTACTACCCGCCGCCGCAGCAGCATCAGCAGCAGCAGTGGTCAGCACCACCGCCGCCGCCGCAGCAGCCTTACTAGTAAGTTACCGCTTTTGTCCACTTATCGTCCTGTCATTAGGGCTAACCGGTCCAAGTTCCAATGGATACCCTCCTCCATCGCAATCACCCCATTCGTATTCTCCACCTCAATATCCGCCCCCCGGTCATTATGGCCATCACACTCCGACTCCGCCCCCATCATCGGGGTCACAGTACCGCTCTTATCACAGTAAGCGCAATCTATCCCAATCTTGTTACAGACAGGAACAACTAACCATACTAGGTCACTCGCCGTCATGGGGCCAAATGCCCCCACGCCCTCCCATGGAGGCACAGAAGTTCGGCAATGGAGCTCCGTCCAACTATCGCTTCCAGTACTCTGCTTGTACGGGCCGACGGAAGGCCCTATTGATTGGGATTAACTATGCCGGGCAGCCGAACGCCCTCCGCGGCTGTATCAATGATGTGACCAATATGTCGACCTTCCTCCATGATAGATACGGCTACCGGAGAGAAGACATGGTCATCCTGACCGACGACCAACAGAACCCCATGAGTGTCCCGACTAAAGCTAATATTCTACGAGCGATGCAATGGTTGGTCAAGGATGCGCAGCCGAACGATTCACTTTTCATTCATTTCTCAGGTAGAGATCACCGCATAAGCTCACCCGGAATTTATTGGCTGATTGATCTAGGGCATGGCGGTCGAACACCGGATCTGGATGGAGACGAGGAGGATGGTAAGTATCTGGCCCCTTAACCCATGGTGTGTATTCATGACTAGTGCTGACGAGACACAAGGATACGATGACGTTATCTACCCGTTGGACTACCGTACGGCAGGACATATCGTAGATGATGACATGCACGCTATTATGTACGTGTGTTCTCTGCTCACTGCTCGCCTTAATACTGACAATGCTTCAAGGGTACGCCCGCTGCAACCGGGTGTTCGTCTGACTGCTATTTTCGACTCGTGCCACTCGGGTACGGCCCTGGACCTTCCTTACGTATACTCCACACAGGTGCGTTTTCCTCACCTCTAACATGCCTTCCAGTTGCTCATCTCAGCTAGGGTATTTTGAAAGAACCCAATCTCGCCAAAGAGGCGGCTCAGGACCTCTTTAGCGCCATAACGTCATATGGACAAGGCGACTTCGCTAGTGTGGCCCAGACGGCGATTGGCTTCCTCAAGAAAGCCGCCTTGGGCGACTCTGCGCGCGAACGAACCGTTAGAACCAAGACCTCCCCTGCCGATGTTGTCATGTTCTCAGGCTCCAAGGATACCCAAACTTCGTAAGTACCCTACCAGGCGGCTTAGTCGTTCGCAGCTAACAGGGTGATAGAGCGGATACCTTCCAGGATGGAGAGGCTCGAGGTGCATTAAGTTGGGCTTTTATCAAGACCTTACAACAGCGTCCAAACCAGAGCTATTTACAACTACTAAACTCGGTTCGGTCCGAATTAGAAGGCAAATACAGCCAGAAGCCGCAGCTGAGCTGCAGCCACCCTCTAGGTGAGCCTCATGATCTATCTCGTCGACTTCTTTTGTTCTCTACTAACAGCGCTAGATACCAATTTGCTTTTTGTGATGTGATATGTATTGTATGAGACATGATGTATGCTTAGTGTTTTTTTTT
>NW_022475595.1:0-11142 GCF_009193585.1 Aspergillus caelatus
GAAAAAAAAAAAAAAAAAAAAAGGGAAGAAGAGGGGGAGGGAGGGAGGGAGGGTATAAGCCTTATGATAACACTGGGATAAACCCATAAGAACAAGTACATATATGGCCTTGACCAGCCCATACTGCCCTCTATAACTCAAGGCTCTTTTTCACGTTCAACAGTTCGTTCATACCTAAATCAAAGTCACTCATCGTTGTTATCAAATGATTACTCAACCATGGCCGAATTCAATAGACAGATGGATCTGATGCAGCAGGCCAGAGCTTCGTCGACCTTCAATCCGATGAAGCTGACGGTCATCATATACGACAAGTACTTTAACCCCTGCCTCTATCCAGAGCCCATAGTCACTTACTAGGAAGAAGGCTGACCGCTTGACAAAGTGAAGCAACAGTTAGCGCTCGACGAGAAGCATTCCATCGTGTGGAGTACGCACTGGGGCTGCTCGATAACATGAAGTTACCACATATCTACTCGGGCCTCGACCGCGAAGGACTCTACCTGGAAGGAGTCCGTCGGGCTCGTGTCATCACGCATGACATGTTAACCCATGGCCACAGTCATTTCCAGTGGTTGAACGAACGTTACCAAATATGCAACTCGTCTCCATTCGGAATGAACTTTCTCATGTTTCGCAGAACGATTGAATTGCAGGGAACTGCGGAACAGCGACGCTACTGGCTGCAGGAGATCGACCAGATGAGAGTCAACGGTGCATATGCTCAAACCGAATTAGGCCATGGAACCTTTGTCCGAGGAATAGAGACAACGGCGACCTTCGACGTCGATACCGATACGTTCACGATTCATTCTCCCACTCCGACATCGGTCAAATACTGGCCGGGCGGACTGGGCTTTAGCTGTTCTCATGCCATCGTGGCGGCGAGATTGATCACCCATGGCAAGGATCACGGCGTGCATATGTTCATAGTTCAGATCCGCTCACTGGAGGATTTCGCTCCCGTATGTGGGGTGGAGCTCGGGGACCTAGGCATGAAGATGGCCTACAACGGAACATGTAATGGCTATGCACGGTTCAATTACTTACGCGTACCAAGGAGCAGCCTGCTGGCGGCTCATGTGCAGGTCTCGCGCGACGGCACGTATTGCCAGGCGCAGACGAAGGTGGGCTCCCTCCCATTATCCAAGAGGGTTTACTCCACCATGCTGGACACGCGGCGCAATATTGTGCGATGTGTCGCCTTCGGATTAGCTCAAGCTGTGACAATTACAGCGCGGTATTCGATTGTGCGAGAACAAGGCCGATTGATGTTTTCTGATGCGGCCGAAGAAGAGGCAGCTATCGTAATGTTCAAATCTCAGCACTACCGACTGCTGACTCTCATCGCACAATCGTATGCTATCCTGTTCTCCGCAAAGGACTTCGATGTCAGGTACGATCAGCTCGTCCGTGAACAAGAAAATGACGACCACGCGCGGTTGCCATTCATGCATGCCCTCAGCACGGGGTTAAAAGCCTGGGCCACTACTATCGCCGGTGCCGGGGCTACAGAAGCAAGGAAGATGTGCGGCGGCCATGGGTTCGTTGCGCTGTCCGGCCTGCCGGAGATCGAGGGAACGGTTTCTGCCACCGCCACATTCGAGGGCGAGAACTACGTGATGTGGCAGCAGCTGGTAGTATATCTGTTTAAACAGGTCAAGGCATCGTGTGGAGGCCAGCACGTCGATCTCGAGGTGGAGAACTACATTGGCGGCGTCCGATCATACCTCGGTGACAAAGCATCTCCGTCTAGCATTCGGGGTTGTGATAAAACAACACTTTTCGATGGCTCCACACTGCTGTTGATCTATAAGAAACGGTCCCAGCGACTGCTAGCCGCTGCATACTCTTCGTATCGAGACATGTGCAACCGCTGTTCGGCAGCAGAGGCGTGGAACACCTGCATGATGACCAGTCTAGCAGCTGGCCAGGCCTTTGTGGAATATATTGTTTTAGAATCCTTCCTGAAGCGAACGTCGCCCTCAGCTACACGGGACGCACCTGTCTCTCAGGCATTATCACAACTCTTCTGTTTGTTTGCTCTGACAACAATCACAAGTCCTAGCCCGTCCTTTGCCGCGGGTTCTTTCCTTGAGCATGGACTGCTCACGCCGGATGAGCTCAGCGAGATTCGCGTCCATGTTAATGAGCTTCTAGCCAACCTCCTCCCCAACATCGCTGCTCTGACGGATGCTTGGGACTTTACCGATAGCAGTCTCTGTAGCGCATTGGGTTGCAAGGACGGAAATGTCTATGAGCGGTTACTGAGCTGGACGCGTCAGTTGCCGGCAAACACCGGGCGAGCTGTGGAGAAAGCATGGGAAGCATCTGAGGGGATCGAGGAATTTTTCAAGGCAAGTCGATTGTAATATGTACATCGAACAGTGCCATGGAGGATACGATTGACGAAGCTGTGGTTGTATTGTATATAAGGGTATGGGCTGCTGTAGCCGGTTCAATGTATATAGGTCTACTTGTCACGACACAATATCTGATGTCAGCAGTGAAGTGCATATATTTGGCAATGAGTTATGTTTCCCTTTTGTTTCAATCCTTGCTTCTTCCCTTTCATCCAAGGTAGTACTCAGAAAGATAAGGTATGGTAATTCGCCCCCCTTCTTTGTACGTGGGTGACTATATGTTCTCGAAGGCTGATCAGATTGTCTCTTGGTTAATTGACTGTTTTGAGTCGCAAATAAACATATATAGGTATATAATAGCTCGTAAAAACTAAACACAGAAAGCAATGAACGGCGTGTGGTCCACCAGATTGTTCAAGATGGCCATGGGCTGTAATGGAAAAAAAAAAAAAAAAAACAATTAGGTGGCGGCACTGCTAACACCTGAAAGATGACACGAAATAGGATACGTCTTGGATTTACAATGACTGCAACACACTTTTAGCAGCGACGACGGGATAGCTTAACATCGATGCCCTCTTGTCGAACAAAGAAGCTGTTGTGTGTCTTCCAGTCGCGGTGTGGGTGAGCCAACTCGATATTGTAACGTGAGATTAGTGTGGCCATCACCTTGTATACCTCGAGGAGACCCAAGTTTCTTCCAATGCATATGCGGCTCCCAGCGCCAAACGCAAGGTCGGAATTATTCATCAACCGTAAGCGTGCCTGGTACTCCTCTTCACTTTCCTGGGAATCGTCACGTAGCCACCTCTCAGGGCGAAACACGTCGGAATCCTCGCCCCAGACAGACCGATTCCGACCAATGACATACGGATTCATACCGACAATGCACCCCTGAGGGATGTATTGGCCATTTGGTAGGGTGAGCCCTCCGGGTGGCACATACCGTTCCAATGTCATAGCGACTCCGGGATGCATCCGCATTGCCTCGCGGACCACCGCGTTGAGGTATGGAAGTGCACTTGCAATGTGGTATGGTACGGCCGACGGTGCGGCGTCCAGGCTCGATTGACAGGCAAGAATCTCCTCTTGCAGGCGCGCCCACACCCGAGGGTTCTTCAAAGCGAAATAAATCGCCGCATTCAGCGTGATGGCTGTTGTATCTGCACCTGCGATCATATTGATCATGAGGTACGAGATAATCTGGCTGTCATCGACAATGTCAGGGTATTTGTCTTTGGCGTCGATGAACCTGTCTAAGAAATCGGGCTTATTTGCATCGTGGTAGCTGGTGTCCTTGCCTTGCACTCGGTCAAGTAAATGTTTTATCGAGATGTTTGTGATATTACCGAATGCTGGGGGCCCGATTCGATAGATAGGATTCTTGTCTAGGAGATGGTCTAGGACTGGGAGTTGTCCCACGAGAGAGAAATAGTCCATAGCGGTGTCAGAGATGGCGATGGTGCCGTCGAAGTCGAAGCCATTCTTGAGATAGCCGATGGGCTCGCTAAAGGTGGCTTGTCCTACCACGTCCCATGTGTCTATCTCAATTAGCATTCAACACGGCCTGTGTATGAAAGAGGTGAGCCTACAGAACAACAGCCACTGATCCAATTTGCATGTTATGCCAGTATTTGATCCATCAATAAACTCTTCTTCTAGCCTCTGACAGAGATAGTTGATCACCTCATCAATATGGGGCTCAAGGGGTAGGACACCGGTCAAGGAGTAATACTTGGCAATAGGTCGCTTTTGTTGTGCGTGGATATCGGGGTCACACTCGCTGAATAGGTTGTAAATAATTTGGCCGTTGCTTTTGGCACTACTACCATGGTAGAATTCGGTCTTTCGATAATCCCCCTTTGTGTTGTAGATTGTTTTGATCATCGCGGGTAGATCCAAGTCGACGACATTAGGGGCGATCCGCACCACAGGGCCATATTTCTGGTGAAGCTCATGGAGAACTACCTGAGACTGTCCCTGTGTGACATGGTATATGCGCCAGAGGTTGGTCCATCCTACGATCGAGAGGTTAATGACGACAACAGAGACTAATGCGACAGGACGGCTTCCAAGCCCTGGCGCAAGTGGCTTCCACAACTCACCGGCGAGAAAGGGACCAGGGATCCTGCGTAAAGGAGAAATGAGATAGGTCGCTAGATACCAAAATACCAGGGCTATCCACAATGTGCCAAATAGCGAGACAGCAAAGCCTCCCAGGCTATAGTCGAGCGCCCAAAACAAGAAACAGTCCATTTTTGGAATTAGTTGAGGATGAAGTCCCTGGCAATGAAACAAGCAAATAAATTAGAGAGACCAGGGTCAGAGTATTCCCGGTATTTAGAGAGTCTGAGATAAAAGTTCACGAGGTGATCCCGTATACAATTGGCCAATGCATCCGCCATCGACGCTATGATGTTGGGTCCAGAACACGCACTAATGCACGCGGTGCGCTATCAGAACATCCGCACCCACCCCTAGAATTTCTTAACTGCTTCATTTGCTCTTCCCCGGCGCCAAAGTACCTTCTTATGGGACTGAAAACCGATCCATTGGTTCTTCCGGAGCCTTCCTCCGCTTGCCCCGGGAGGCTCGGTTACTATTTCGGGTGAGGCATCCTGCACATCATGGGTCTCGGTCCCTTTCACACTCGGGAAATTCGATAGCTCCACTTGCACGGACCGAGTGCCGTTGCGCTACGTCGAAATGACAGGTAGAAAGTGGATACAGGCACTGACAGAACTTTATTTGCAGGCTTAGGGCACCCGTATGCGCTCGCATATGACCAGTATCCGGGGAACGAAGTAAAGCTCTGGGGAACGAAGGACATCGCAAAATAAAAGTACAAGGCAGTGAGCTAGAAGCTTGGACCTATGGGACGGGAAGGAGGGCTTACAGTATCCTTCGTGTCCTAACTCGAGGTTAGTTCAAATAATACTGGGAAAAGACGGGCTGGGTTGTTGATAGTTCACAGTTGACAAGGGAGGGTGTGCATCAAAGGTACTTTGTAACTTTGTACGATTCGACCGCGTATATCTAGTCTTGTCCATACTCGTCCTCCATGCCTTTGGCTTCAAGTTTGATTCGACTTCTCATCAGCCGTACAACCTGCATCTTGCTTAGTAGCCTTCTTTCTAAAGTGCGTTCAAGATGCTGGCCGGCCAAGGGGTCAAGGCAATCGCGGTGATGTGGGTGATGGTTGTTTTATCCTTTATTCTTGTCCCTTTACGACTGTACACCAGGGTTTTTATAGTCAAGGCCCTGGGGCTGGACGATCATGTGTTCAATTTGGGCTGGGTAGGTCCTGTCATTTGAAAGCCGAGCTGATTCTGTAACGATTCTTAACTCTCGATCCTAGGTATTCCTCCTCTTATATACAATATTCACCACCATCGCCGGAAAGCACGGGTTCGGACAGCCGATTACCAGCCTGTCCATGGATGAAGCTGTTCAAGCCGTATACATGGAAATGGTCGGTCAGACGTTCGCCGTTCTGGGGATGGCCATTGCGAAGCTTTCATTGGGTATATTTCTTTTGCGAATTGTAGTAAAAGCATGGCATCGAGTATCGATTTGGATCTCGATGGGCAGTCTATCACTTGTCTCTGTGATGACGGCGATTATCTTCTGGACCCAGCGCCTTCCTACCAAGGCAATCTATGATCCTCGTGTACCTGGTCGAACAATCGTCAGCGTTACCCCGTTCTCAGTGCTACTGGGCGGTATGCTGCTCCTGACAACCCCTCTAGCTACATAGCTGACTTATCCTTGGTTTTATACTTAGCATGGTGTGCAGCGGTCGACTTTTACTTTGCCATTCTGCCGTGGATATTCATTTGGGAACTCAACATGCGGTTCAAGGAGAAGATGACGATCGCGATCAGTCTAAGCCTAGGATTCATGTCAGTCTTCCACGTCTCTGGCGAGAGATAGCATGCTAACATACATCCTGCAGCGCCGGTATCTGTGGAATCATTCGTACTATCGAGCTCGGCGGATTGTCGAGTGCTAACTATACAGGTACGTTCATGCTCGTTTTGGTCCACTTAGCAAAAGATCGACACCGCTAATGTATGGCTATTTCCCTCATTTGTAGAGGACACGGTTGCTCTCATTATCTGGTCCGCTGTCGAGCTTGCTGTGACGCTTATCTGCGTCGGCATTCCCACAGTCCGCCCTCTTTACCGATATATTGTCCACGGATCCAGTGTCAAGGAGTCACATGAAGTTTACAAAAGACAAGATGAAAGTGGGAGTGGCAGTGGAAGCCGCGGTAAACCGACTTTTGCGATGCCCATGCGGAACTTCGCTCGGGCGGGCCGAAAGGACGAATTTCTGACCACTACAACGACCACCGTCGACATGCCAGATGCCAACGACAACCGACCCGATTGGAATAGTCGGTCGTACGTGATGAGTCCCGGGCAGAATGACGAAGAAGCACTCGTGGCGACTATCGAAGAAGAAAATTCTCAATACATGAATCACATATGCGTGCGACAGGAAGTGCATGTAGAGAGAAATTAATTGGAAGAGGAATGTAGGGGACACTCATTTGCCAGTAGGAGATTTTCATTAACGATTTCATTCAATATATGTACCTAACTCACATTCATGATTTTACACTTTGTTGCCTCCGAAATATTCTGTCTTGAACGCTGTTGCGACATATTCGGAAGCGATCAGGTTGCTATACGGTTGGAACTAACCAGAAAAACATTTCATTTGCAAGGTTAGAAGAAATCGAAAATAAATATAGGTATGAGTATAAGAATACAAGAAGTATCAAAATGGCTCACTGGGTGGGATGGGTTACCCTAACAACAACAACAACCGTCGCGTGCGTCCTTACCAGAACCAATAACTTCTAGTAATAGGTAGGTAGATCCTGCCATTGACCAACAACGATCAACAGTAGGAAATGTTTGGATGAATGAAGCCACGCCGAGTGGCGTTATCAACCGCGTGATCTATGGGTGGGATTGGAATCTCTAGACTCTCAAGACTCTCAGTACCTTTGCCCCGTGCCAAGCAAATTTCCCCACAGAAAGGCAACCATGTCGTTGGCTTGCCACAGAAGCTCAAACTTTCGGCGTCCGCTCTCAGTGGTTACTGTTGGTGCCCACGAGACCAATAAATGGGCCTTGACCAATTCAAGTAGTTGCAACGACGATCGCTCATTGCTCGGTTCGATCTTGCCTTTCCGACGTTGTCCAGAGTGGTTGGTAAAGCATGGCCTGGATTCCAATCCACGCAGAGGATATTCCTTTTACTCAGTCATTATTCGATAAGCCCATTCCTGCTCAGGTTGACCGTCGTATCCGAGGAACGACGGCATCAATCTGTGTTGTTAGTCAAGTTTTGGGAGGGGTTGCGTGCCCACTGCAAGCCAGGTGCAGCCGTGGCACCACAACCACATCCAGCCCTGGAATTGTGTGGTGGAACCGAGATATGAGAACCAGGATCTATTGGCACGGAGGCGTTTCCGGAGCCTGCCGCGTGTGCTACCTGCAGAGTCAATTCCTTCGGATATCTGGGGTAGGATTAGAAGTAACCAGTTGGAACGCTGGTTTGGCAACAGGGGTCTATCAAAGTTTCTAGGAAAGAAAAGTAAATGACTAGTGCACCAAAGCAGTTGAACCATAGGACACAAAGGAAAGAAGACAACAAAACCAAAGACAGAAACATAGAAAATAACATCCTTACAATAGGTGAAAATAAAAAGTCACCATGGGTAGGAGAGTATGGGGAAGTTTGATCAACAGTTTGGTGAAACTCGCCGAAATGAATGCATGACGCGACGATTTCTTCTCCACCTAAGCTTCGTCCCGTAGGGCCTATGAAAACCCGCTCAATGCAGAAAAAAGAGGGGGATCAACAGCATTCTAGGTTGTTGTTCCCCCAGGATTTCTCCGCAAAGAATGTTTAGGGTTCCGTGGATCGGGTGACCGAATCGGCCAACCGCATTGTCTGATCGTCTCGTCATATGATCCACTGCATGACGTCTTCCATCAATCAATCACCCCATAGAATGCAGAAGTGAACTTGTTGAACAATTGTCTCTCTGGGAAATCAATAAATACCCAGTCGTCTCCTCTCTCACTCTTGCCTGATCAGTCAATTGTTCACTCACCTACTTTATTAATCTTCATTGACCATTCAAGGCTTTTCGCCCACTTATATCATCTTCTTTTCTCGGGTCTAATATAAATCACCCTTCACACCACAACACCATGGACACCGACATGAACAAGTACAATTCCAAATGGGTCGAGTTCCATATTCGGGACCACCTGAAGGACGGCGAGATCTCCGTGCGACATACCGTCATCGAGGAGTATGTCTTATCGCTTCGTTCGGCCATGTTCATTGCTAACCTCGCTGCAGTGGCGAATTCCACAACCCCAACGATCGTAGAAAATCGATCCATGAAGACGAGATCGACGACATCGTGATCCCTTCCGACGGCATCGGCGAAATCTGTGCTCACGGACGTAGAGGCAGTGAAGGTCGTCTGGACTTGTTCCATGGCGACGACAAGATTTGCGAACTCCATTGGGACAATCGTGACGGGAGACGCGAGAACCTCGTCGAAATGTTGGATGAAAGTGACAAATACAGGATCGAGCATGGGGGATGGAGCCCAGAGGCAGGACCTCTGGGCCATGTTTACGTTGACGTGTGGGCTAAGGACAAGAGCAAGTAGTCTCTCCCCTATACGTGATGCCGTAGTCTTTTTACGGGTGTAGTCCTTTTTCTTTTTTCTTTTTATTATGGGTTCCCTTTTTTTTTTTTTTTTTTTTTTATCGTCTCCATGTCCTCGCGAGATGTTACATATTTTGATATCATACCAGAGAAACCTCTATATTAGGGATATTAGGAACAAAGCTCAATTGATCAATCAACCAACAATCCCAAGTAATGAAGACGCTAATAGTAGTACAACTGAAACATCGTAGCAGGAACTGGTCAACAATGATTTGCCGTATAATTATTATTCCACCCACCCGAATCTGTGACTCCACTAGTCCGCAATGGGCATTTGATATTCAGTTTTAATGGGCAAGAAGATTGATCAACCCCGCCTCCCCCGCTCCAGTGTATTCACGTCTGCGATGAGATGTGATAGTAATCTCACCCAATGCGTTCGTGCCGGATCATGCTTATGGAAGGGGTTTATATTCTCCTTCAGCGGTGGAGCTATAGTTCGTGGGCGCTATCATATCTTGTTCAATGTGTTAATGTTTTCCTTTCCGCTGAGTATGTCTACTGTTGACCTGTATTTCGTACTGGGTTGCATAAATAAGTAGCTGGGCCTATGTATTCCGCCAAGGATTCTTAGCTACGTACTTATATCTGCTCGGTCGAAATGTACTTACTCTATTTGGGTAAGATCTTCTTTAGAGACTGATTTGCACTTGGCGCCCATAATCCCACACTTGGGTAGGCGGGGTATCCACTCAATTAGCACCATTTCTAGAGGTCATCGCAAGCTAGTTAGTACATGGAGTCTCTCGGTAATGTACTGCAATATGTGGGGTAATTTGGAATGCTGGGAGCTTTTCTAGTGTTTCTAGTGTCTGTGAACTGAGCACTGTGAACGTTGACTATATACTATAAAAGTGCTACCTTGAAGCAACATGATGTGCAAGTATGGGGAAGAATTATCAGAACCTCTGATTTCTACATAAAGTGATGCTATTAAGGGACCTTTTGCCGTCTCGAAGGCTAAACATGAAAGTACTACGATTCTCGTATTGCAACATTGACCAATACTACGTTGACAATAGACCGAGGCAATCATTTTCTTGGCAAGCTAAACGCGAGAAAACTTCGTGTCAGCCTTCCTTACACAGAGCAAGATATGGTGTCGCGTAGGATTCTTTCTTGGAGACAATTACTCCTTATTCTGCACATTCTGTACGGGATATCGGTCGCACTTGAACATCCTACTGTGCTTGAACGGTATTCCTTCTCTTGGTTTTGGTTACTGCTACCTTTTGGGGCAACTGAAATGACGATGACTAATAAGATGAGACTTTGCATTCAGGGCGTCCAGCAGGAATTTGACTTACACGTTAAAGCTGGAAGGTGATGATACTACAAGACTTCTGGCACATGAAGAATTCGGCTTGCTGTCAGACAAAGTAGATTTGGTCAAGACTCGATCTGAGTTGGAACGCTCGCGACCAGCAGCCGACGCATCCCAAACAGAGAGTCTTCCCTCGTCTGTGCAGGCCTCTCGTTCGACCACGTCCGCCACTGATCAACGTAAGACGAAGGAAGGTGTGACATCAGAGAGAATTGCATCGACAGGCATGTCGTCCTCTAAGCCTGGGCGCTCGTCGCAGAAAGGCTCCGGCAATGATGGTTGTCTGGGGCCAATGGATGCGGTTTCTTTTGTGAATAAGGTTAAGGTACGTATCTTGTTGAAGCCCATGGTATTCTTCTTGCACATCATGCTAAGGACTTGCCCACCAGGATCGGTTTGCTGAGCGCCCGGAGCTTTTTAGCGAGTTTCTTCTGATCTTACAGGCGTATCAGCGGGAGTCGCTGCCTCTGCGGAAGGTGTATGAGCAGGTCGAGGAGCTTTTTGACGCGGAGCCAGATCTGATGAAAGATTTTAAAAAATTCCTGCCCGAGGCCACAGCTTATAAGCGATAGCAATACCTATCTTACTTATTCGTCTCATCCGCAGTGCAGATCCCATGAGGTACTGAACACGTGATATCAGACATTCTCCACAGGTTCAAATGACAAAAAGAAAGAAAAAAAAAAA
>NW_022475595.1:11152-35522 GCF_009193585.1 Aspergillus caelatus
CCAAAACCAATATACATGCTACAAAAGCAGTCAATGCAGAAAATAGTGTCTTAGTAATGCCACCGTGCACGATGTCATCCACCGTACTAATTGCACAACGTTGTATACCAGTGCAACAAAAAGAAATCCTGGAACACATGATAGTAGTTGTTGGACTTTGGCGTCACATGGGCATTGTCCCTGGGCTCACGATAATAACCCAGCGATGCTGCATTATTAAACAACATAAAGCTCCGAAAGAAACGGTTAAGAACTGTCTTTGAAAGTCCATGGCCAGCTTTGACTTCATTGTCGACGTTTGCGACATCCATGAAGACCGCAAGATCCTATTTGCCAACAGACTTTTCACACTCACCCAAGCACATATCATATTCCTCATTTCAGTAACGGACGCGCCACTGGATATATATCCAAAGCGTACCGCAGTCATCAGTAGTGTGTATAAAGGTACATTATGTGTACAATATTGTGTACCAACGCGATAGGAAAGAACAGTTAAGGGACACAGGTGAAGTCCTTGGACTACCGCATCAAATCGACATTCTCCCTGGGCTCACAATAAAAATCTGGCGATGCCGCATTATTGAACAACATAAAGGTTCTAAAAACCAGCCGCATAATGAGGACAGCTTTTAAAAGGCCATCTCTGGTCATGCTTATAAACAAGTGAAGGATAGAGTTGAATTGAAAGTAAATTGGAAGCAAATCGAAAGTGAGGCTTCCAGCCAAAGAGAAGAATGAGTGACGGACGGGCACGGTCCTAGGACCCAATATCGACAGACTGGGCACAATACGCATATCGGTAACTGTGCTGCTACCGAACCTGTGGTGGCATTGAATATGGAACTTGCTGCTTGAGATGTCGAATAGCGCCCCTTGTAAGTGACCTGGGAGTCGCAGGTGCTAATTGCCAATTCTTAATCAGTATGACTGAGTGCTGCTCACATTACCGAATACAGATGACAACGATGATACCCACATCCCTCTTTTAATGATTGAACACTAAGGGGACATCTTCCCTAAGCTAAGGACGTGATTCGGATACACCAGTTCGAATGCCGAGTGTTTGAAATGGACCGACTCTTGCGGTTTCCAACACGCCCCAAGAGCTAAGATCCCGATGCAACTGACCATCCTGATGAGCAGGGAGACCAAGGCTATCTCTTGCTCCTCACAACTTTTAACCCATCTCGGCGATCGAATCCCGGGTGCCTAGCTTATTGGACGATTGGACCAACCTGGTTGTCGGCAAAGCGAGGACGAAAATGAAACCAGGGGGAATTCTGGATGGATTTAGCCTGTTGTCTAATTTGTCTTATAAGACGAGAGGGTAAAAGATTTCGCAGAATATGAAGCCAATGCACTAGAGGAACCTTCCACTTGTGACGTGTTGGAAGTATTGATGGTGATCATGGCATTCCCTCGACTTGCAGTAAACCGAAATGTGTAGGGTTTGTCGTTGAAGAAACGAAATTTAGATAACTTCTGTAGCATTCTACAAATCTCCGTCTTCCTGTCTCGACCACTTCATACAAACCTGGGCTTCATTCCTACCAGCATCAAGGATCGTCGAGTAGTGTTGAGGATACCACGTCGACGATAGCGCGCGCATATTCACAACATCATTCAGCTACCTTCCGCCAGGTTTTCCTCAACTCAGTTGTGTTTAGTAGGGAGAGTCTGACAAGCACATTTTGCCTTCACTGATCTGGACAACTTATTCCGAGTCTCAGTGTTCAAGAGGTCCGACTGTCATGTGCCTTAAGACAAACCGAGCTGCGGATATACCAGTGCCGAGACCGATCAGAGAAAGTCCTGGACTCATTCGCCTCTGCGGAAATGGACTCTTCAAAGATAGCGATAGATTCACTGTCCGTGCACAAAACTTGCGCCGGCGGACTGATCCGGGCGTGCAATTTCTCTGAGAGGGTGAGAATATTCTATGTTCCCCCTATCTGCATATTACACTTAAAAATGACATCAAGATCTTTATCAACGTCGTGTGGACTGGCCATGTGGGTCCGTGAGAGAATCGAATATCGCTCGCTCATTTAACCGCAGGTGGACTGTCTCCAAACCCTTGGAAGTGCAAGCAACGGCTTTATACCGACGCCGTATCTTTCTACAACCTCTACTGTAACTAGTAGCCTCGCCGATTATGAAACACGAAGCATGGAAATGGGGTTTTGTTACGCGACATGAGTGACCTACTCGATCCCTATGAGGGTTTTAGCTACCAGTCTGCTTACTCTTCCTTAACTCCGAATGTAATTCCCAGCTCCAGTACGGTCGCAAATGGGCATGCTAGGTCAGTTCCAAATGCAGACGTGCTCGATAAGCCAGAGTGGTCTTAATAGCACGAGGATTGTACCAAGCGCACGTCAGCATCGTGGAATAAGAGCACTGCATACGGAGTATATCTACCAGGAATTGTTAATCAAAGCGACGGAAGCATCTAGGACTAGCGACCTAGTCAACCCTGCGCCCAGATTACTAGCAATGCCAACCCGAAGATTCCCGATGGGCAAAGCATCTCCTGATGCGAAGAGAATGCGAAGGTCCGATGATCGGTTCAATTTGTGAAAAGACATCTATGATCAGTGTTAATGGGATACTATTCTCTTCAGTAGAACAGTGCCAGCCAGCCCCTAAACACCACTGAAGGAATTTACTGCGTCCGACTGGAAGTATACAAGGTCTATGAACGTAAATAAATTATCTAGACTAGACTAGTCCAGGAGGGAGACTTCCCACGATGTAGGAGCCAGGCGTGGCAAGTCACCACGTGCGAGCCACGTGCGAGAATTATACCAAGTTCAGACCTGGAGATGTCGACGCGAAAGCCCTAGATGATAGGGGGAAGTTTGCCCCGTCTCACCGTGGCGAATTCTGGGCCAACGATCGGCTTTCGGCTCGCTTAAAGTCTGGGGCAAAGGTGCCGGATTCCCGCGCGTAGATAGAAATCAGTCCGTCCGAGGAATTGACGCGAAACTTGCATCTCACACAGAAACACGCCTGGTGTCCAGATTTACTCCTCTCGCCGACGTCCTCTCCGCGGGAGGGTCACTTCTCGGGTTCAAAATGGAAAAGAACCAGGCACGATATAGGTCTAGGGCAAGGCTTTTGAACCGGGAAAGAGTTTAGACTTTGTCGGCTGTGATTTTACCGAGAGAGGACCCATATTTTCATTATTCTAGCTCTATTGGATGACCCGGAGATGGAACCAGCTATCAATCCTTTCCCTCGTGTCTGAGTGGCTGCTGGAATTTATTTCGACAAAACGTATTTGCAAACCAATTCTAGAATAGAGTTAGAATGCATTCTTATCTTGCCAAGAGGCCCCACACAGATGCAGCGACGTCGGATTGCCGAGTCTGCATCCCTAAGACATCCGTAAAGTTCCATTTGCAAATTCCGAGACGACTCGGAGGCTGTCCTCATCGTGGCATCGCGTAGCAGTAGTAGCTAACCGAGTTTGACAGAAGCTGTCTCTTAGCTTACTTCCTAGGCAATTAAAATGTGGTCTTATCTCCCCCTGTTCCCTTCTTTCTTATCTTTGAATCACACCCAGTTGAGTAAGGGTGAGCGATTCAATGACTTGCAGCATCATGAAGCCGTATCTCCCTGAATACGAGGGGCATGAGCCGCAAAGTGGTTTGACCCCTGCGATTGCTCCATTCGCCGGACGACTAGGAGGGAACCAGGATTTTGTAGTAGATCGCAGCGATCCGCGCAATGATAAGGTCCTGGAGAAGGTGCCTGACGCGGCACCATGGATGACGCTGAGCGAAATCTTTGACCTCCGCGGGTTTTTAAGTTTGGATCTGTGGAAGTTTGCTTGTCTGGAATGTATCGGTGCGTTGAATGTTATCTTGGACCCTTGCAAGTAGTGGGCATTGACTAACTTGGGGTCCCATTGCAGCCAGCATGATGAATGTCTTCATCTCCGCATGGGTCACTCTGCATCCTCCCGCTGCCGTCGAAGCCCCAAAAACCGAAGTTGGGATCTACCACACGTTAACCTTCTTTTCGCCCTTGTTCGGCGGCATCACGAATCTTCTGCTGACGCCACTGCTCATTTATACTTTTGCGCCATCGAGTGGCGGCCACATCAGTCCCACCATCACTCTAGCCACGTTGTTCGCACGGATTATCTCGTTCCCTCGGGCAATCTTATATCTGGCCGGCCAGACCCTTGGGGGCGCGCTAGCGGGATTCGCCATTCACACGGCCTACGGATCCCGGGAATTCACCGTCGGAGGTTGCCATGTGGACACCACCTTGGTGCCGGTCAACGCCGCCCTCATTATCGAATTCTTTGCTTGCTTAGTGTTGATCTTTCTCGCGTTTGGCGTAGCGCTGGATCCTCGTCAGGCTAAGATCTTTGGGCATGCCGCGGGGCCATGGCTAGTTGGTGTCGTACTGGGAGTGGTCTGTTGGGCAACTGCCTTCACGCGGCCGGGTTATATTGGAGCTAGTAAGCTGGACCCCAGAGGATCCCAAAGGCAAGGATAGCGCTAACATGTTGATCAGGTCTCAACCCAGCACGTTGTTTTGGCGTTTATGTCGCATCGGAGTTCCCCGGTTATCATTGGGTTCATTGGGTATGTTCAACTCCGGTTATTATTATTAGTCTCTTGATACTGATATGGAATTTACAGGTGGCTCCTCTCGCTGCGGCCGTAGCTCATGGTCTTGTGTATCTTATTGATCCTCTCTGGAGTGATCCCCGTTAATATGTATATAATATAATCTTGTATATAGTACTAAGCATTTCCATACCGCTTTTCCCGTTTTCCTTTCTCTTTTTTTTTTTTTTTTTTCCCCTGGGGTAAATTCAGACAAATCCGGGGTAGTAGCGGTGCATCTAATAAGTCAACTACACCTGGTGTGTTTCGAAACCTCAAATCGGTCCTCCTCAAGTTGCCTACTAACCTGACGTTCAAGACCCAAAATACATACTCGGGCCACCTGTTGGGTTTCTTGACTTGGAATATTTCCTGCAGGCTCGTGATTTCTTTTTTCTTCCCTCCTGGGTAGATCGACAGCGTAAACATGCTAGAGGAACAGACTCAACTAAATCGTTCGTCCAGGATTCTAGAGACAGGCCAACCTCCTGCAAGAAATCCAGCGGATCCCTTTGTCTTGCTGGATTCTTTTTTTAGATTAGAGCCCAATGCCAAGAATCCAATGGGATCCTCATTCGTCAACCTCAGTATCGCAAGTGGATCCATTCGAGGCTTGGGGAGGAAGGATAGGATACGAATACGAGCATCAAAGCCACATGGTAGCCTGATCAACAGGAACTTCCTTATTTTCGTATATCTCATTGTTGTAGTGTAACTGATGCGCATCTCACTCAATATCACGTACATGCAAAGAACATTTGGACCTTGTTTTTAGCAAGTTGTTACGGCTTACAGTGGGGTAATAATTAATCCAAAAGCTGCATCGCGATGTCATCCGCTGCGAATCCAAACATACCAGGGACCGATTGCCCGTTAGAAGACAACCCACCCAGCTACTCTGCTGCGATTCAATCCACCGAACCTTCGCCTGGACTACTTGTGCCAGGGTCCGGAATATATACTACGGTGGGACGAAGTCGATACCATGGCTCCACATCTTCCCTAGCCCTGAGCCACTCTGATAGAGACACCAACGAAGGGAAACGCAGACTACTCCTGATCTACATTCACGGATTCATTGGATCCGAAGATAGCTTCCATCACTTTCCCAAACATGTTCATGATCTTTTAACGATATCGCTCAGTAAGACCCACGTGGTTTATACGAAGATCTATCCTCGGTATAAGACTCGAGGACCCGTGCATATAGCCCGAGACAATTTTAGCCAATGGTAAGATAACCTGGAAAGTACATTTAACCTTATTTTGAGAAATACTGAATATCCCCAGGCTTTTGCCGCATGAAGCTCCAGATTTAGATGTTATTCTCTTAGGTCACAGTCTGGGAGGCATCGTCGCCGCAGAGGCTGCACTGATGCCAGCACAGTCGGCAACTGGGCGTGTGACGGACAAGGAACTTAACCATCGAATATTGGGACTTGTCAACTTTGATGTGCCTTTCTTTGGGCTTCATCCCCGCGTGGTGACCACTGGAATTGGAAGACTCTTCCGCCACAAACCGGACGAAACAAGCCGCACCACCGATTCAGTTACGACGATGAACGAGGGCATCAGTAGTCCAGACACGACATTCAACCCAGCCTTCCAGAATGATGTGAAACTAACGCGATGGACTGGTTGGGATGGTGCATGGCATTTCATTTCGAAGTATTCACATCACTTATCGAGGTCCATTCTGCAATATGCTTATTCGTATTATGACCACGCCGGATGTATGAATAACTACCCTGAGCTGTTCAAAAGGCATAAGCGATTGATGAAGCTGGAGGCCATCGATGAGCTTAACCAGAAGGAGTTGGCACAGAGCCGACGTGCTGCACGAGTCCGATTCGTGAATTACTTCACTAAGAGTACGGGGATAGTGCGAGCAGATGGGACAGACAAGACACCCGGAGCACACATAGTCAAGGATGAGAGCCTACATGAGTCAGATTACCAGCAAAGCTTGGAGAATGCAACGAATATGCTCGAAGTGGACTATGCACACGACCATTCCCGGAGGAAATCGGCGCCACCTTGCTCAGTTGATGCCGCTGGATTGCTGGGGAACAAGAATGTCATGCGTCCTAGATCAAGCGGTGCACAGCATTCATCATTGCAGTCAGAGCCCTCTGTAGCGGCAGTTGAGGAAAGTACCGGATCGGATGGCCAAGATGAGAACACTAGAGTGGGCCGTGAGAGTTCTAATCAGTCCCAGGAAGCTCGTCGCCAGTTCTGCTACCTTCCGAAAGATGCATACCGCGGCAGAGAGCACCTGTGGATTCCAGTGCATATGGAGGGCATAGATGAGATCACGGCTCACCAGTCAATGTTTCTTCCACAGGGTACATACTATGACAAGCTTGTTGGAGATACGGTAGCGCTCATTGAACGCTGGATAAGCGACGATCTGACGAAACGAGCTATTTTGAACGGTGATTACAGTAAATAGACTTGCTCTGAAGTTATTGTCAGCTATTGTTAGATACCCCTATGCAATTGATACCTTTTTAATCCGGCTCCCTGTGCTCTTTATTGTTTCCCTCCTTCTATTTTTTCTCACTTGTTTTAACTCGCTATATGTATATAACACCTCTTGACCTAGTGTTGAAGTCGTAGAACCTCAGGAGATAGGCCGAGAATAAACATTACTGCGGCGACTCCAAATGCGACAAGGGGAGGATGATGATTCCATTTTTGTTTCACCTCATAACAAAAATAACTACGTTTTAAAAACTTAACAAGAATCGTATAATCACGCCTGGGTAGGAGGAGCAGCACCCTCGGCAAAGACATCATTGACTCCTGTCACCACCCCAAGATTGCCGTCCCGATTAACTCCCAGCCATTCTCGGAGCTGAGGACTCAGGGTCTTCTTCGTCTCCTCCGACAGCCCAACACCCCAGTTCACTTGGCCTCTCAAGAAGGGGGCATTGTAAGCCCCGAACAAAAGCGCCCGCTCTTTATCCTGAGTGACATTGCAACCGGACGTGTGCCAGAGACGCCCATCCATCACGATGATTGACCCAGCCTTAGCCTCGAATGGCACCAGGAGCTTCCTCGCCTCCTCCTCAGGGGGCACCTCTGCCTTAGTCTTCCAATGATGGCTACCAGGGATGTATAAGGTGGCACCGTTTTCGTAGTAAACATCATGCAGACACCAGATCACGTTCAAACCCCATGTCGACAACCAAGGATCGGGGCACTGTAGGGAGAGATCGGAGTGTAGACCCATTGACTTGGATCCGGGCAGTGCGATGTTCGCTGTGAAGTTGGAGACAAGGAAGTTTTGGCCCAATGCGGATTGAACCATCTCCACAGCGACAGGGTGCGAGATGAGCTCGCGGAAGATAGGGTCCAGTTCCATCAGGTAGAATATACGGACATTGCTGGAGTTGGGGTCTAGCCAGTCCAGGTAGGTTGGATCGCCTCGTTGTTCACTCTCTTCCTTCGCCTTCCAAAGGCGATCGACGACCTCCTTTGTTTTCTCGGGATCGATCACGTCGGGGACGACGGCCCATCCATCCTGTTTGAATTTGGCTTTGGCTTCTGCCAGCTGTTGGGCACTCACGGTACTGGCCGCCATGACTTATGTGATGGTAATAGGGTAAAGAACTTGTAGGAAAAAGGAAAATGAATATTGAATCTTACAGGGAAAGGAAAACGGCCAAGGATGAAGTAATTGTGGGTCGTCAAAATAATTAACAGCGTGACTATGCGTTGAACGCAGCAGGCATCCCGTTCAAATGCCGATAATGCTAGTGAAGGGCTAGGCCTAAAGATAAGCCAAGACGGTTGCTACACAGTACTAGTAGTGAGTGGAGAGAGAAGAGGCGTGAAGCGGTTCAAGACATGGTATCAAAGCTTGAGTTAACAAACTCGGGACTGTGACGAATACGTCCGCATGCATAATGTGGAACAGCATTACTTTGAAAATGATTGGACGTCTATCGTGTAGCTGTCCTAATAAAGCCTCCTCCAAGTCCAGGGGTATGACTAGGCCCATGCCCGGCACTGTCACTTACATGCCAAGTCATTAGAAACTGGATTATGTCTGCCGGACCGTCAAATTATCTCGGGGATCGTTCGGCTTGTGGGGATGACATGCAATAAAGTACATAGAAGGAGTGGCCGGACATTATCCGTTTGTTGACACAGCCCTGGAAACATTACCGCAGCGAATCGCATGGGCATTCATTGTGCCCGAATCACCCAGAGCATGGAGTATCCAGTTCCTTCTAGGCTCCTCTACGGTTCAAGACACACTGGTGGAACCCAAGTCTATACATGAGTTAGACTTAAGAGTATAAATCTTAATAACACCCCATGACTAGAGGCTGACTTTATTTATCAATCCCAGCCTCGCCAAACGTTACTAGCATGCATCCTTACAACGGTGGCGGCCAAGGCTGCGGGGAGAAGATTTAGTGACACAGGATTGTGGATTCAGTGAGGCTGACGATGGTCTAGTGCATCCTTTTGGAACATTGATACGATAACTGGTGGACCTAGGGTGGATTTGCAGCCTTATCAGACCATATTAAGCTCCACCTCGCCCAGGATCTTGATCCATCAATACAGTATTTTTGTATGTGAACCAAGTGATTTTCAGGTAATACTATTAGACAGGTCACAGATGACTGTGGATGATCAGTGAGGTGGCCACCTACGGGGCTCGGTCTTTCTTCTACAAGTAGGGTTCGTGTTCGAGAGACAATATGCAAGAAAAGCTAGGCCACTGAATAGGCAACATCTCGGCAAGTATAGTGTTCCTGTATCCCTTGGAAGCATCTTCATTAAAGACCGTTAATAGTGTCCATTACACCAGGTCGATTGTCTTTCATATACCCCCTAAACGATTGGTCCGCTCATTGCCCGTTCAGGAAGATGGGATCAGCCGTCACTTAAAATACTATGTAGATGCATGGGTGTGCAGATCGTCTCCCACAGAAGTTAGCCAGCCGTTACAAATCTCTGTCCCGTCTTCTAAGGACGGCAAAGTTCCGAGTCTGCTATTGTTGCACGCACGGGGAGGCCGGATGAGGTCCGCGAATATCCCGTGTGGACCCTATCTAGGAAACAACTCCAATGAAAATAACACACCAAGTGGGGTTTGTGGATGAAGTTGAGAATGTCGACAAAAATCAATGACAGAAATAAAATCCCCACAGCATTGTTTCTAGCGAAAGTACTCCTTCTATCGTTACTTTGCAATAGTTGACTAAGTTGCACCTCTGCGGCAAGTTGATCTCACAACCGCACTTAGGACACTTCGGCTTTCAGATCGCTTCTCTGCGGATGGTAACTCACCAGAGTATGTATGGTATTTGATCGAGTTGATTCTATCCCAGCATTACGAAGACTCGAACCCAAATCTGACGCTTGGGTTCAACCCCAGAGACTTGGGACGTACCGACATACATACAGTATGAAGTAGTGAACAACCTCCGTTTGCATTATAATGCCTTTGTCTTCCTTTCATTCCAAGCCATTATTTGAACATGTAATTCAATAGAAAAGAGGGCTATCGTAAAGCACGTAAGCGCCTTCACCCCCGAGATGTGCCGGATCTGTGTCTCGTAATTTAGGAGCCGTCTTTTGTTTATTAATATGTGATCTAAAATCCTTCGGTAGTGAACTTGGGAGCAGTAAGCGTGAGAATAATTTGAGACCAGTCCTCTCGCTGGTAGTTCACCTCCGTTGAATTCCTTGGGCGAGGCATAGTGGGCATAGAGACTATTACTACCCTATCAGAATAGAGGCAACAAAAGCCTCAGTAAATAAGTCAGGTGAAACTGAAGTACCTTTTAAAAGGGGCATTTGCGCGCTAAAGCTTTTGACAGGACGGTACAGTCAACCAAGCCCGAGAAGCTCCACTTCATCGATGATCCAACCCTAGTTGGTCCACTCTCCTATGCAGGATCAAATGCCGACAGGACGTGAAAAATGAGCGGGAAACGAGGAGAGAAAATGAAGCCAGGCGAACAAAAGAAGCAAAGAGAGGCCCATGGTTGTTCAACATTATATCTGAGGGTGCGACTCATGGGGGCTTCCTGATGGTAAGACCTTCATGGAATGGGGATCAACGAGAACTTGCAGCCCGTGACATGGGCAGTGTCGATGCCATTCGTAGTCATCACCAGCTTGTCCTGTATCCTTCGAATATACTCTCGGCTTTGCCTCTCCAAATCTTTCGGCGCCGATGACTGGTTTATGGTAGCTGCGAGTGTTAGTTCTCTTCCTTTCGTTTCAAGACTGAGCGCTGACAGTAGTAGATAACATGGCTTGCCACTCAAGGCATCTTGGGGCAGATGATCATGTTCGGGGGAGGAAAGTAAGTCGATCGTTCTAGAGGGCAGTTGTTTGCCATACTCACAATCCCTCTCTGTATGATAGACAGGATAAAGACGTTCCACCTGAAAACTTGCTAAAGATTGTGACTGTAAGTCACCCCTAATTGGCCGTCTGTCCCATTCGCTTACCCATCTGAAAGCTTCTCTTCGTCATTGAATTCGTGTATATCTTCTGCCAATGGCTGATCAAGATGTCCTTTTTGACCTTCTATCTTCGGGTATTGAGCATCTCGCCATTGTACAAAAAGACCGTATATGGAGTGATGGTCTTTACATCGGCGCAGACCTTAGCCGTTCTACTTTTTTACGGTCTGCAATGTCTTCCGTTGGATGCCTTCTTCCACCCGGAGGCTCATCCGAATGCGAAGTGTATTCCCACAGCGGTGACGTTGTACTTTCCTGCAAGCATGGTGAGCCGAAGGATATCCGTATAAGTTGCCCGCCAGTCTCCGAGTTCTAATAGCATCGCACCTCTTAGAACGTCTTAACCGATCTCCTCATCTATATTCTGCCGATTTATCCCCTATGGACTCTACAGATGTCTGCACGACGACGAGTGGGACTGATTGCCTGTTTTACTGTCGGTGGGAGCACTATTCTGGTGTCCCTTCTCCGCTTCATCGTGCTTGTACAGCTGGCCAGCGGCTCCAGAACCTTTTACGTCTACGGCTCCGTTGCTATCGTCACAACAATTGAGCTCTGCACAGCGATCATGACAGCTAATATGCCCTCCCTCCGATCGGTCTGGAGGACACATGTTTCGGGAACCTTGTACGGCTCGAGCGGTCGGAAGCCATCTTCGTACGAACTGGGAACGACTTCCAAAGCCCGCGGAAATCGGAAGATAATCAAAAGCAGCATTGTGCAGAGACTGAAACAAGGCACTACCAATGTTTCACACGCGGACTCGGAGGAGGAGCTTTGCCGCAATGGCGGGGACATTGTTGTCAGCACTCAGGTCAATGTGAGCAGTGTAGCCGATCCCAGTGTGAATAGTCCGCGATTACCTCCCTCATACTACAAGCTCAGGTAGACTTGATAGCGGCTAATACAATGGTGCTATTTTGGGCGATAGATAGTAAGAGGCACCCAGACCGGGAAACTGGGGGTCTTAAGGGAACCCGGACCTCGAACTTGTAGCAATCGGATTGTTCTGCTCAGCGATGTACCATGCATAATGGGTTCAATAACCACTGTAACACTCCTGAAACAGCCCTTGTGGGTGTGTCCTACGCTTGAAAGGCATGCCGACAAACATTGAGAACTGTGTGGACGTTGGGTACAGCGGTCAAGGTCGAAAGGACATAGTCTCAGAGGTGGCGTCTTGAAGATTAACGATCGATTATATATGTCCGGAGACTCCTGATTCTCCAAGGGTTGCATTCCTACTATGGATGTGTTCGGACAAAAGTGATCGTCGCATGCATCGGTTAATAGGGAAAAGGGCTACCCGAGGGTCAATGCAACCATCTCTGTCTCCGCACTTCAAAAAGGGAATTGAAATCCTGTCGAGTTCAGTCCAATCAATCAGATGATGTGATATTGATCAGGGTTACAGCGAGATGTCTCACTATATCTGCCCCTGAATCAAATCGGGTCCACCAATCGGCGAATCTGCATATCAGCGGGATGTGAAGCCGAAGTGCGCTTAGGCAGGTAGGACACTGGCTTCATTTCCCCTCAGGAAAACTACCCTAATTGAACCCAGCCATGATGTCAAGTGCGGCCTGGGGGGAAATTCAAACCCCCATCGTCCGGGAAGGTATATTTGAATGTGGCATGCGCTCCAAGCGATGAAGGTAAAAATGCCTACTTCGCCGCCATCTGCGCAATGGGGTTGTTACGCTTTTATACGTCGTTGGCACTGATCTCTGCCTCGGCCTTCCTGGTCCAGGGTCAGAGTGATGATTTAGGCCTAGCGAATGGCTATACGAACCTGAAGACCGACAACTTCGACCTCCAGCTTGTTACGGATGCCCAGATCCTGGCATCCCTCAAGTCATCCGGGTCATCATTTGACTTCTTACCGTCGGATTACTTGCCATACCGAGCAGCCAACGGTCAGTACCATATCGGAGACATCACCTTCCGGTATCGCGCGGTGGGGGATAAAGAATGGACTGCCGGTGATTCCTCACAGGCTCGAGCCGCTGTAAAGTCGCTTGACGCCAATGCGCTCGCCGCGGCCGATATAACATCAACTTTGCCTAGCAGCTCGGCTCTACAAATTGTTCGCCAATGGTTGGACATCGAGGGCGACTTGGGGCTGAGCTTCACCCTCACGAACAAGGGTAACAGTAGCATAGAAATCGGCAGCCTGGGCTTCCCGATTGAGTCCAACAGTATCTTTACTAATCGCACGGCGGATGAAGTTACAGCACAATGTTCCCTTGTGGACCCTTACATCGGACTGGATGCCGGCTATCTACAATTCACTCCAACTTCCGGACAGGGTCCAGCCTTGATTATCACCCCGTTGGTCAATACGAGTACACCGTTCGAAGCCTGGCGCAACCTCGACGAGGCATCTGACCAGTACACTGGGTACGGTAGCCAGACATTCGAAGGGTTCTATGAGTGGCAGACCCATTCAAAGGCATATGCTGAGAAGGAATGGGCTGAGGTGAATCCATGGAATGAGCCAACCGCGCGGAGCCTCAAACCCGGCGAATCCACCACGGTGGGCCTTCGCTTCTCCGTGGTCAAGGATGGAGTGCGTGGAATTCAAAAGGCTATCCAGGGGACAAATACCCCCTTGACGATAGGCACAGGATACGTCGTTCCCCGCGATCTGACGGCACGGTTGTTCGTCTTTCACTCGGCCAATGTCTCCAAGATCGTATCCGACAACAATGCCTTCGACATTGCACGCCCTTCATCCAACTCGGTCTCCCTTTCCCCCACTGAATCAGCCTGGGGACGGACCAAAGTCACCATCTCCTACGCGGACGGAAAAGTTCAGACAGTCCATTACTTTATCACGGACACGGCCCCGGATGTGATCTCCAAGTTAGGTGAATTCTCCACTACTGCCATGTGGTTTGATGACGAGACGGACGCCTTTGGTCGGGCACCCTCTGTGATCACGTATGACGAGGCCACCAAAGCACAAGTTCTTCAAGAGGCGCGTGTTTGGATTGCGGGACTGATGGACGAAGGCGGCGCCATATTCCTCGCTTCCACGATGAAAGAGCACGGTCTTCCCAACGCGGCGGAGGTCGCGAAGCTGGAAGAATTTGCGTCCAACGTGCTTTTCGGCACCATTCAAAACACCGATTTTACGGTTCGTAAGAGCGTCTTCTACTACGATCCAGATCAACTGCCGGATTATGAGTACAGCAGCAGTATCGACTGGGGAAACTGGTGGTCTTGGAATAAGGAAGCTTCATACGCCACCGATCGTGCGTATGACTATATTCACGTTATTGGAGCATACTGGTCATTGTATCGTGCCGGCCGTGACAACCCGGCGCTTCTCAAGGTACACCCATGGCAATGGTACCTGGGCCAGGCGTACAATACGACCGTAACATGCTTTGCGACAAACTCTGCCGGGGACGGCCTGGTGGGTTACTCGCGCCTGGGCCTCATGGGAGAGACCGTTGTCGGGGAGCTCCTGGCAGACCTGCAACGTGAAGGCTGGAAGGAAGAAGCGGACGCGGTAGAGGCAGCCATGAAACTACGCGCCGAAGCGTGGGACTTGCAATCGGAACCCTTTGGAAGTGAAATGGCGTGGGATTGCACGGGCCAGGAGGGTGTCTATTACTGGAGCAAGTAAGTCGTTCTTCTCCCCCCAGTTTGCGCAGGAATTCCTCGCGACACCTTGCTCGGAAACTAACATTGGCGATGAGCAAAGTTATTTCAATCTCACGCAAACAAGGACGAAGACCGTCAATAACATTTTGGGCCTTATGCCAACGGTATCGCATTGGGGTTGGAATGGGAACGCCCGGCGTTACTGGGACTTCATGTAAGTTTCGGTTCTCCAATCCGTCTTGCCATTACTGAAATCGTTTAGCTATGCCGGGAAGCTTCAGCGCATTGAACGCATGATTCATCATTATGGTTCCAGCCTCAACGCATTACCCCTTCTCGCTGAGTTTCGACAAAACCCGACCGATACGTATCTTCTCCGAGTTGGGTACGGTGGAATCATTGGCCCATTAAGCAATATTCGGGAGGACGGCTCAATGTACAACGCGTTCCACTCATTTCCCGACACTCTCAAGGGCGACGATTATTCCGGAGACTACGGTCCTAGCTTCCTTGGAATGATGCTGGGTGCTGGTACATACGTCGTGGATGACCCTGACGTCGGCCTCATCGCATACGGTGGTAATCTGTTAGTGGAGAGCGAGACGGTGACTGTGCAACCGCGTGATGCTGTCCGGCGACGTGTCTATATTGCGTCAATGGGCGTCTACGTCACGATAAGTGCCGGCCAAATCGAAGAGTTCTCGTTTTCCGCAACTCAGCCAAACTCATTGGAACTGAGCATTGTCGCAGGGACATCCAATGCGACCACGGCGATTGTATGGGTTGAGAATCCTGGTACAAAAGACGCGTATGCAGTAACGACCAGCGGGGAACAGAGGAGGGGAGGTGTGGCGGTTGAGCTATCGGGTGGCTCCGTGACTGTCACGGTGGCCAGGCAGTAGATCTAACCGAGAGGTTTGCTGTGTTGTAAGCTTTACAAGATAATGAAGTAGCTTTGGAGAACAATCACACTGGATAGCCTCCTCTCCCATCTATCGCTGCGCGCATATGTTGCGTCTCGTAGCTCTATGCTCAGCATTGGCCGTACGATCATAGTAGCACTAACAGTGAGTCCCTAACGACAGCAATCGATAGCTTCTCGAACACCGTATGGTTTCCGCTCGGGGATGGAGTAGGTGGCCGGAATTCCTGGCGAAGTGTTACCGGAGCCTCGTCACGGTCGCAATCTGAAGACATTCGGTCTTCGGTGGAATGTCGGCGTTTCTAAAATTCCTCTCTGCCTGAGGCAACAGGCGCACGGTGCACCGCCACTTGTCGCTGCCACAAACAAACAAAAAGTCACGCCTCAACAAGATAGCAAAGGAAACACAAATTTATATTTACTAGTTTGATGAGATTACGCGCTTTACCATAGTATGTGTCCCAGATACGACTCTTGAAGCAGCGCAATCGAGTTGTTACAGCATCCAAACATATGGAGGAGTCCTTCAGTGACTATACTCGGATATATATTTTGTAGCACAAAGCCATAGTGCTCCATGGATTGTTGTTAACGTTATGCGGATAATAGACTGGAGCATACCTCACCCTTGGTAGCTGTTCCATCTGTTTGGATTTCTTGAATCGCTGGTCCTATCTAACCCTCTTTATGGTCGCTTTTGACTTATATCCCATATCACGCCAGGGAGAAATTTCACGAGGATTTTATTGGTGGATTTGGAAAAGGCCGAACTCCAGAGATGAAATTGAGACTTGCAGAGGTTTGTTTCATGACTCGGTTAGTACCTGGCGCTGTCGGTTAATTTGTTCCTCTTCTTCTCTATCCTTCTCGGAGGTCACTCCGTGTGAACTAATAGGTAGAAGCTGTGGTATAAAGTTTGGAACTACTAGTCAAAATGTCAGACCAAAGGCACGGCTTCTAACGCCTCAAACAGCATGCGTTCGCTGCTGATCAAGTTGTCGTTTTATGCGGCTGCCGTGACAGCACAGGTAGATAGCTCTTCACCGTTCTCGTTTACTGCAAATGGCAACCCAATTTTATCCAATGGGTCGTGGTACTCTGGGGATCCTGCCCCGTTGGTCGTCAATGAAACGCTGTATATCATAACCGGACATGACAGCGCACCCCCGGATGAGAATACCTTCGTGATGAACCAATGGGGGATATTCGCCTCATCGTCCGCAAAGCCAGAGGGGGGTACATGGACGTTGTATCCCGACGTCGCCGACCCTCGGACAGTGTTTGCGTGGGCCGAATCCGGCAGCGCGTATGCTGCGCAAGTTGTCCAGGGTCCTGATAGCCGATTCTACTTGTACGCTCCGGTGACCCAGGCCGATAGCGCCAATGAAGATGCATTTGCCATCGGCGTGGCCGTCTCGGACTCTCCAATGGGCCCTTTCCAGGATGCTCATCCCTCGGGCCCGATCATCTCCCAGTCGGTCCCACCCCCCGGCAATACCATCCAGAACATCGATCCGACCGTGCTTGTCGATGACGATGGACAGGTGTACATCTACTTCGGGACTTTTGGGCAGCTGCTTGGCTATAAACTCGACTCGGATATGGTCACAGTGACGTCGAATGTTACGCAAGTGACCAGTCTGACGGGTTACTTTGAGGCGCCCTGGTTAATGAAGCGGCAGGATGTGTACTACATGCTGTTCGCAGCAAATAATGCTGGATCTGATTCACCCTGTACGCCAACCTCCTATCACGCCTGTATAGCCTACGGAACCGCGTCGTCTCCAATGGGCCCCTGGACATTCCAGGCTGTAATTCTCCCGATTGTATCCTCCACTACTTCTCATCCAGGGGCGGTCGAGTGGAATGGTGAATGGTATCTGGTATACCACACGGCCGACGCTGTTGGAGGAGGTCACTTTCGCCGTAGTGTCGCCTTCGATAAGCTCACCTGGGACGATAGTCAAACCCCTGCCAAAATCAATGTTGTGCAACAGACATTCCGGCCTAAGCCGCCAGTCCCGCCTACTTACAATGTCGCCCCCAAAGCGATAGCAAGTTCTGCACGCCCGACGCCAATCCAGTACTGGGTACAGGCCTTGAATGATGGAATCATTCGAGAGAACCCTTTACCACCAGACTACTGGAGCTCCTACGAAGCGACAGACTCCCCCCAAACGAGCACGCTCGTTTATTCCTGGAATGAAACGGTCCAGCTTAATGGCACATCTATGGTTTTCTTTGCTGATCAAGCTGCTGGAGCTAATGAAGGCGTTGCTCCTCCCCAGGAATGGTACATCGAGTACAAGGATGCTTCAGGTACGTGGCAACGGGTTACGAACACCTCGTCGTATCCCCTAGAAGTAACCGACACGCCCGATGTGGTGGCATTCGAGACGGTGGATACTGTCGCAATCCGCGCCATCTTAGTTGCGTCTGGTGCCCAGGGACAATATGCCGGTGTTGGTGTGAAAGAGTGGGAGGCTTTGTCAACCACCCTGCACTAGTATTGAATACAGCTTGTAGTATATTGAACATTAGTGTATATAGTCAAGAACACAGTCTGAAACCATTGGCCAGTGCTATGCCTCCCGGAGTTTGACGTGATACCTCTTACATTGTCATCGTCCAGCGCTGTCATTGATGTGTCTTATCCCTTAATAAATGCTTCGTGGGCATGCCATTTAGGTCTGAAGATCTCATTGGTTGAGTAGCTGGAGCAACGGATGCTCCATGATATCCATGAACCAGTCGCTGTGGAGAACCATTCTATACTTAACATAATCGTACCATATTCATCAGGTACGTAAGAGTTTGCAGCAAATAATAAGAGAAAAGAAATAAAATAAGATGAACTGGACAAGAACTACTGGATGTCGTGGTCATTGTATGAGTTTTGGATAGCCTCAGCCGCTGCTCCTCAATGTAAGCGTTGGTCGGGCACTACTAAGATGGCTAGTGGCCCACTTCAGTGGAGCCTTTTGATAAAGTGCACAGGAATAGATCGGAGTATCTCCTCTCGGGATAACATCCATGTATGTATGTTGTGACGACTAGCCGATGTGAGGGTAGATCGGGAGTGTACATTCCGTACGATGCAAGAGGCGCTGTCATAGTTGCTTGGCAGCACACGCTTATATGAGCGTCCTCCAATAGACTCAAAGCCCTCCAAGTCGACGGTGGAACTAGAGCTCGTTACTCTCGGAGTCGCAGTCTGCTAGGCATCGGGATATTAGACCGTGTTTCATCTAGACATACGTAACAGCTTGTCGGTGGCGTTGGCTATGCTGAGAGATCCCCTAGACTCCTTGAATGAATCACGTCTTTGAGCACACCTCTCCCATCATAGACAATGTGGATAGATTGATATCCACGTTATTAACTATAACAGCGATACCGGGAGAGTCTGCCCCAAGAGGGAGATAACGGGGGCGGGCCCGCTCTCCCATTGGAAGAGCGTATATTAAACGGTAGGTTAAGCTTAAAAGATCAAGCCCGAATCAGTTCTATATTGATGGATCATCCCACAGCGGAAATTGCATGGTTCCTTTAGGTTTTTACATAACTTGGTTGGGGCGGGTGTGGACCAGCCCTAAATGGAACCTCGCGGCAGCAAAATTCTCCGACAGTATCCACGATCATCGCAACGGAGTAACTCTCTCTGTAACCAAGATCGCTGGTGATTCCCTGGCAAACATGTTCTCCTGCTAGTATGCCAGGATAGAATCCCGCTAAATGACTCACCCGCAGGAATTGGTCGTGCTATTCCACCGCCAGGAGAAGTGGTGGAGGCATGAAGGTGACCAATTTTTAATTTACGAGTGCTGGAGCTGCCGCGTCATGCAGTTTCCCCTATCGGACAACCTTGGATTCCACCAATAAACCAGCACAATATGTGCCAGAGAAATACCCATCTACTTGAAACCACCATATCAAGCAGCGTGAGCCCCAATGCCGAACCGACATTTTACCGGCTGGCCGTGGTGGAGTTGTTTCACTGATGCTGACGATCACCTACCCAAACCAACATAGACGCCGGAGGGATCGGCAAGGGCTTCACCATGTACAGTAGCCAATCCATCCGGACAGTGATTCGTTCCTTCATCCTTCTTCCTGGCTTATGGAGGCTGTTCGAGATTAGCCCTCTATCTCCCCACCCACTATGAGACTCCCTAACAAGGCCGAAACAATAACGGTGCTGAAGAAAATCAGGTATAAGAATGAGTTCTGCTGGTCAGAAAGGCTTCTTATTCTCCTTCTCAACGCACGCAATCTCACTTCTGTCATTCTTTGCTTTCCTTTGTTTCCGCTCTTGTCATTCTTTCCTTGATACCATTTCAAATCCCAACGCAAAACTTCCAGGATGAAGTACGCCGCTGTTCTTACGACTGTTGCCGCCCTCGCCTCCCAGGCCTTGGCTGCTGGTGTCTCTGGCACCGCGGAGGGCTTCGCATCTAGCGCTACCGGTGGTGGCAGTGCCACTGCCGTCTACCCCTCTACCACCGATGAGCTGGTCTCCTACCTCGGTGACGATGAGGCCCGTGTGATCGTTCTGAGCAAGACCTTCGACTTCACTAACACTGAGGGTACTACCACGGCCACGGGATGCGCCCCTTGGGGGACTGGCTCCGCCTGCCAGGTGGCCATCAACAAGGATGATTGGTGCACCAACTACGAGTCCAGCGCTCCCTCTGTCTCTGTGACCTAGTAAGTCTGCTACAAGCATGAGATTAAGCATTAGCGTCTCCCTAACACGCACTAGTGACAACGCCGGCTCGCTTGGTATCACTGTCAACTCCAACAAGTCCCTGATTGGTGAGGGCACCAAGGGTGTCATTAAGGGCAAGGGCCTCCGTATCGTCAATGGTGTTGAGAACGTCATTATCCAGTACGTTGGCATCCGTTGTGTTCCTACTTCGAAAGGTAGCAGATATTGACCGTGTCCAGGAACATTGCAGTCACCGATATCAACCCTAAGTACGTCTGGGGTGGTGATGCTATCACTATTAACCAGGCCGATCTTGTCTGGGTTGACCATGTCACCGTATGCTTTCCAGATATCGAAGATTTGCGTGGATAGGAATAAGTTAACTGACAAATGTCATAGACTGCTCGGATTGGTCGCCAGCACTACGTCCTCGGAACTGAGGCCGATAACCGCGTCACCCTCTCCAACAACTACATCGATGGAGAGTCTGACTACTCGGCCACCTGCGACGGCCACCACTACTGGAATGTCTACCTCGACGGCTCCAGTGACAAGGTTACTATGAAGGGTAACTATTTCTACAAGACCAGTGGTCGTGCGCCTAAGGTCCAGGGCAATACCTACCTGCACGCTGTCAACAACTACTGGAACGACAACTCTAACCACGCCTTCGAGATCGGCTCCGGTGGTTACGTCCTTGCTGAGGGTAACACCTTCGCCAGTGTCACCGCCGCCGTCGAGAGCTCCTCTCTCCAGGGTGAGCTCTTCTCCTCCTCCAGCGACGCCGCCACCTGCAGCTCCTACATCGGCCGCGCTTGCAAGGCTAACTCGTTCACCGACTCTGGTGACCTCTCCGGCACCACTGTCGACGTTCTCTCCAAGTTCAAGGGTGAGACCGTTGCCACCGCTGACACCGCCAGCACTGCTCCTGCCTCCAACGCTGGCCAGGGCAACCTGTAAATGGAAACATTTACTGGGATTCACACTGCTCTAGACATTAGTTGCTTGAAGCGGAGGTGGCAGTGATCATGTTACACCGCAGGGGTTGCATGTATTCTACCGAGTAGATTAATGTCTATCTTAGCTTAATTCATACTTTTCTTGAGATACATTCGGGTCAAAGACAAGCAGTGCTTTTAGAGTGCAGTTTAGCTGGATAGTCGGACATTTGGGATGAAAGACTTACGCATGAAGCCCAATTGAACTGTATAAGGTAATATTGGTCACCTCCGACATGAGGAATTCTGATATGTGGTGTGCTTTGCTGGGTAAGATTGTTCGACCAAAACTACACCCCACAGCGCTAACCATGGCGCAATGAGCAGCAAACCCGGCAAGGATACTCACAAGGGGCATCTCTCGATTATACCGGCTAATGGGGTGTTGTATAAGTTTTGGACGTCTTTTCTTTAGACAGGCTATAGACTTGTCAGCTGTGCGGTCTTCATCTACGTTGCCTGTCAGTGTCGTAGCTGAATTCTTGTTGTTTGTCTCCCCTAATCTGGCAACGTAATCAGCATACTTCCCTTGGACTCCATCACGAAGAAGATATTAGCAAGGGTTCAGCGTTCGACTTGGTGCTACACAGTTAGGCTACAATCTGCAAGCCTCCGAGGGGATCTAGATGATCTAGCGTCATAGTAGATTGCGATTCTTTTCTATTTAACATATACTGTGTTTATGGAAAGCGACGGTGGTAAGGAACGGCAGGATTTTCATTCCACCATTAGCCATTGCTAGTTGTTAGAGCTCTCTTCGTTCTCCTCGTTCTTCTGCCGATTACGGGCCGCATTTCCCTCCAAGCCATATAGAACGTCCGCCGACATATTTGGGATTATCATCTCAAATGTATCTCGAACAACGGTATACTGATAATACCCGCAGCGAGCGATCGGCTGGGTTTTCTTAATATCCAGCAATCCATCGGTGAGCACTTCATCAGCAATATGAACCCCGATAACCTTTCCAATGACGATATCGACGGTCCCCATGGGTGGGTTTCCTGGCAGTCTAACCGTCGTGTGGTACTCGCATTCGAACTTCACGGGCGACTCCTTCACCATTGGAACATCCACAAGGGTCGCTTGTTCCTTAGTAATATTGCATAGTTCAAATTCGTCGGTCCCATAAGGGGTCTGTTCGGCCGAGATATTAACCGCTTCACGCAGATCCCAGGTAGCCAGGTTCCAGACAAAAGTTCCAGTTTCTTCAGCGTTCACCACTGTATCCTTGCGCGCGCCAGTAGCGGTCTGATTGGAAGAAAACATCACGTATGGCGGATCAAAAGTCAGGTTATTGAACTGTGAGTAAGGCGCCAGGTTACATTGTCCTTTTTTATTCTTGGTGGAAATCCACCCAATAGGACGAGGAACCACGCAGGCCTAGAGGAGAATCAACGTCAGTTTTGATCATCTCGGTCTATCGCCAGGTATTCTTTTTTTTTTTTTTTTTTTTTTTTTACCTTGAAAGGATCATGGGGGAGGCCATGCTCAGTGACACCGGGTTCGTAAAACATGTTTGTGCAGAAATAATGGAAGGAATATGAAACCGTCGAGTGATCGATTTGGCGCGGGGAAACTTATTTGATTCAAGGGAAGGACACTGTTCTGCTTTATAGGCTGTCAACATGCATGGCATACAGACACAATGATCAGCGGTTCTTATAAGCTTCCTCTAATGGATCTCCACGGATAAAGCGGCAAAGGAGGACTTCATACTCCCTAGAGCGCTGCCTGCCACGGCAGTTGCGATCTATGGTGGAGTAAACGTAGAGTATGTATCGCCTTGGGGCTTCGGGGTGATCGCCGAGCGTCCGAGATCCGAGCCACCGAGTGCATTTGTCCAGCCACCGCATTTACTCTTTACTGGTTGTGGTTCAAGAAAACAAAACTTCACAGAAATACTAATGTGATATTAGCGACGACAATATGCAAACAACTCCTGGTATATCGCAATGAATCTATGCCCAATCAAACCCCGAAAAGCAAATTCTATCATACAAACCAAAGGTCTAGTAGTCTATAACTCTATGCAAATCCCGGAAGGCCCATCTTGTGAACGTAGTCCTCCATGAGCTTGTCCTCCTGGTCAATGAAGGGCTCGACAATGGTCAATCCCCGATCAATCTCCGCCTTCAAACGGTCCCACTCATCGGACTTGCCATCGGCAGTCTCCTGTCGTTGAACGGCAGCACCGTTGGCATGTCCATTTTCCACACCGGTTGCGTGCCCGTTGGCCGCACTCGTGTCCAACAGAGGAGTGTATCCCGCAGCTTCGAACGCATCCTTAGGAGGTACCGTGTACCGACCCTTCTTGAGCACATATTTACTGATCGACACTGCAAGCAGCCTCTTTTTCTGGACCTCACTATCGTCCTGGCCCTTCTTCGATGATCCCTTGCCCGGCTTGAGGAAGTAGGTGATAATATAGATCCACTTCTGGTCGAAACTGGCAACATGCGACTTCACCTCATACTTCATGTAGGCCGGGATCTCTCTCTTGAAGTTGGTATAGACGCTGCCAAGGATGAATCCCAACGGGCCCTTCTTTCCTTCCGACTTCAAGTTCTTCTCCAAGAGCGCGGCTCCTTTCACGACAATATTCGACATCAGAGCGGTACGGGAGACATCGAGGTCGGAGAAATAGGTAGAGTTGGACTTGTGCATGTTGAAGTCGAGTTCCATGATGGGCGCGCGGGAGAAGATGCTAACGGGTTTCAGGATCTCGGTGGAGGGACGAGGGGGTTGTTCGACGGCTGGGGTAATGAGGTAGCCATGTTTGAAGAAGTAGCGGTACACCCGGATCTAGCGTGCTGTCAGTGAATCTGGTTCAATAGAGTCAAATGAAAACGTTTGCAAGTAATAGGATACGTACATGCCACACGATCGGTAGTGTTTTCAGGTTCAGCAGAGCGAAGAAGATGGCAGCGGCTTTCCAGAAGCCGACAGATTGCCAGAGTGAGGAGACAAAGGATTGTACGGCCTCCATGAGGAAGAAATTAAAG
>NW_022475596.1:0-35487 GCF_009193585.1 Aspergillus caelatus
TTTTTTTTTCTGCTCAACAATCTTGTAGTTGTGAATGAATTTTGTATAGCCGCCGTGTTTAACGTCCTCGGTCGCTTAGGCCAGTTTACACCTCAGCAAAGGGAGCCACAACCGGGCGCTAAGGAGTCGGGAAGTTGAGTTAGAAGTATGCAGATCGAATTGTGTAGCGAGCATCCGTGGTACCCTTCTTCTCCTCTGTGGAGTACGGTTTCCTTTTGTTTACAGTTGAGACTTATCCACCATGCAAGTTAGCCGCCCAGGGGATGTGGGCTGCAAGTGAACGAGTTGTTGGTTCACTTCCCTCGGTCCCCCACCGTAATAAGCGCTCGGAGAATGACGTGGACTTCGGCTGATTGATTCGCCGATCCAGGCAAGAAAACGGACAGCGGTCCGATCGCGTTAGGGCTAGGGACTTATCTCATGCTAGTACGACTAACCATGCATCTAAATGAAATTATCAGGGCTTTAGACTAATCATGTCTTGTTTTTTAACGCCAGGATTTTCTTGGGGTTCTCCACAAGTGGGTTATAGAGCAAACCAAAGCCGATAATCTAGGTGGGGGAAAACAAGGGTACAGTACTACTTAGTTTTAGATAGATACATAAATACATAGATATTATTTTTTTATTTTTTTTATTTTTTTTGGCGCGAGTACATTTCGGAAATGCAACGGGGTTAACACTAATGTAGTTTTTTCACCAACGATGCCGATATGGATTGCAATTTGCATTGTGATTTGTCCGAAGTTTTGATCTTCACTTTGCCTTGCTCATCATTGGTCGGTCTGGGGATTCATCCATCCCCAGTTCAGGACAAAACTGGAACTTCCTCCCCCTAGTACCTCTTATACTGAAGCTTCGTCCTTCGAGATCATGGGCGAGACGTGGAGCGCTAAAGCTCCGCCCCCGTTGAGGGGCTGCGGAGGACCTTCTCCGAGCCATTTTTAGAGCACCGCGCAAAAGATACATGTTGCTATTTAAGGCTGGCGCTTAGATTGAGAGCGTACATTGCCCTCTTCAAGGGAAATCAGTCACGGGGGGCGCGGGATGCGTTGCTGCTTGCCAGTATTGACAGGGTTCCCAATTATTAAATACCCCCTGCCGGGATGACTTTTACTTTTAGTAAACCACACCTTGGGATGGTAAATCTGACGACCGGGGCAAGATACTATGATTTTGAACGTGGCCAGGACGAAACGATTCTGGCGGCGACTGCGGCCTCGAGCCAAAGATCAGGACAATACACCCAAATGCCAGCCAAGAAAGGCCTTCCCTGCCGGACTGAAATTGCTCTGCGGCCCGAATGATGGGACGATTGAGTATGTGCCCTCCCAAGCTGAAGAAAACGACTGCTGATGTTTCTCTCCAGTATCGTCTTTGTCCACGGTCTGACCGGTGATCGCGATGCAACATGGACTGCTCCAGGCGCGGAGGAACCTTGGCCCAAAACCCTCCTCCCTTCAAAGCTTCCGACAGCCCGCATCTTCACGTTCGGATATGATGCATATGTGGCAGACTGGCGAGGTGTAGTATCGCGGTCTCTCATTGCCAATCATGCATATAATCTGCTAGCATCTCTTTCATCCTATCGAGAGAACGACGCCACGGTAGGGCGATCACCTCTATTGACGCCACATTTGCATCGCTGACCGCCACTTAGAATGAACGACCCATTATATTTGTCTGCCATAGCTTAGGTGGACTAGTCTGCGAGGATGTACGCTATTACCTGATTCTGGGAGGGGGGCTGCACTAATTGCGCGTCACAGGCCTTGTTCACGTCGAAACAACGACCGGAGCCGCATCTCCACAACATCCTTCGGTCCACTCGTGGTATTATATTTCTCGGCACACCACACCATGGAGCTAGCCTTGCCAAATGGGCCGATTTTGTATGCCGATCCATTAGCCTTGTTAAGCAAACGAATTCCGAGATCGTCAACGTCCTCAAGCGCGATTCTGAGGTGCTTGCGCGGATCCAAGACGGCTTTCACACGATGGTGCGAAGTGTAGGACCACCACCGATCGAAGTGACTTGCTTCTATGAAGAGGTGCCCGTGTTGGGAGTTGGTTTAGTAAGCCATGCCAAAGTCGGGGCCCTTTCCTCGAAATGCTGACGTCTGCCACAATAGGTCGTGCCACAAGATTCGGCCGTTCTGCCGGGCTATGTCCCCATTGGGATTCATAGCAATCATATGGATATGACCAAGTTTGCCAGTATCGATGACCCTGGGTTTATGGCTATTTGTGGAGAGCTGCGTCGGTGGAGTAAAGACACGGGGGGTGCGAACCAAAGCGGCCATGGTAGTTCATCGCGTGCTGCGCAGACCGGACTTGCCCATCAGTACGGGGCCAATAGTCATCAATACAATCAGTTCGGCGGGGGCACGCAGAACATTGTAGGCAGCCACCAGTATCAGGCGCAAGGGGATATGAATTTCGGCATGGTGCCGTCTAAATAGTCTGCAAAGGGCAAGACGGCGTAACAGTCATTAAGGAGAATTATTTGGAAGAGTCATACTTAGATAGTCATACTTAGATCTTTGAAGAGCATTAACACTTGGTCGAGGATGAGGAATGGCAATTGTGGGTGGGCTAGGTGGACGAGTACTCCTGGAGCTTCATCCAAGCACCGGCTGCTAGAGTAGATCTTACCCCCCCCCTCATCTCGAACATCAATATAACATTCGGAGTAACACAAAGCAAAGCACCACAGATATTCCCAAGTCACAAGTGATTGACTGAACGACAGAATGACATCTCCGGAAGTCGAACCACAGTTTAAATACTCTTAAGCACTTTTCTGCGTTTTGTCATGGTGGTGTCAGGGAATTAGTTATGGCGGCTGGTTGAGAGTAGATCTAACAACCGGTTTGGATTCGGAGTGGATGCAGTATAACTTCCTCGGAGCCCGTGGGCTGACACTAAGTATAATATGTCTTGTTAGTAGTATGCACGGAGTACTTATTGATGTAGACATGGCCGCCAATCGCACAAGCCCGGGGATATAAACAAGCTGTTCTATATTCTTGCGAATTCCACTCATATATCTAACCGTTCAACAATGACACCGATCTTTGCGAGTTTTCTTTTTAGGTTGTAATAACCCCGGTCAAGGTATTTTACACCACCAACCACGGACCGTCCTCTCCCAACCACTGCTGCAAGAATAAGGCTAGCAGTGGCTCTCAGATCCGAACCAAACACGAGTGCCCCAGAAAGCCTCTCAACGCCACTGATTATTGCTGTCTGTTCGCAAACACGTATACCAGCCCCCATAGCCTGGAGACCAAAGCATTGGCCGAATCTTCTCTCAAAAATAGATTCAATAACATGACTCGTGCCTTGAGCTAAACAAAGCAACACCATAAATTGCGGCTGTAAGTCTGTTGGAAATGCCGGATAGGGTCCCGTGATAATGTCGACAGCTAAGGGACGTTTGGCTTTCCGGACTGTTATAGAATTGTCTGCTATATGAACACGAGCACCCACTGCTTTAACTTTCTTGATCAATATTACATGCTGCTCAGGATGACAGGGATATACCGTAAGAGGGTTCCCGCATATCGCCCCCAGAATTAGAAACGTGCCCACCTCTATCCTATTTTCCATAACATGGTACTGACAAGGCGACAGAGGCAGTGTACTACGACCATGGATGACAAGATGGTCCGTCCCCGTGCCATGAATTTCTACTCCCATGTGGACCAGGAAGTTGATCAAATCACCCACTTCGGGTTCACGAGCTGCGTTGTGGATGTGTGTCACGCCGCGCGCCAAACAAGCGGCCATGATGAGATTCATGGTTCCAGTCACCGAGGGGGTCTGCATATAGATGGTTGCTCCTTGTAACTGAGAAGCATGTGCCTCAATATGCGTGTCTGTCACGCTGACACGAGCCCCGAGCTTTCTGAGGCCTTCGATGTGTTCTTCAACTGGACGTGTCCCAATGCTACAGCCACCAGGGAAACTTAAATAGGCATGTCCGAATCGAGCAACGAGCGGGCCCAGGAACAATATCGACGCCCTTAAGCTATGAGTAAGCTGTGCAGGAACAGAAAGAGACATTGCATTTGTGGTGTCAATATTAAGAAGGTTATCGCTAACCTGCGTAACATCGGCCCCAAGGTATTGCAGGATAGAACCTATGCGTTTGATATCTGATACTGGTGGAAGACCATGCAGCGTACTGGGCCCGGCAGCTAGGAGTGTTGCCGCCATGAGTGGTAGCCCAGCATTCTTAGAACCAGAAACCTGAACCTCTCCGGTAACATCTTGGCCACCATCGATGGTGATAACGTTTGGCATTGGATTGAGGGGAAAGGTATGAGGACAAAAAGAAGGCCCCAGACGCTAGCAATGATGTATATTAAGAGATCAAAAGTTTGGATTGGTAAGCCCTAATGTACAGAGTACTAAAAGAGACACCCGCAGGAGGCACTGCGAGGAGGGGAGATAATAGGCACATTGCGCACGCGACACCATAATTTAAATACTCGACCAGATCGATTGGAGGCTATGTTTGAGATTGGGAATGTGGGCCAGATTACTTTTTATTGCATTTCCATCCATTCAAAATAGTAGTAGCGGTGTGTGTGTGTGTGTGTGTGTGTGTGTGTGTGGGCGGGGGAGGTAATTTCCTTTCAACCTGATGCAGTTAGCGTGTGCAAATCCATCTTCAGCTCGTGGCCTATTTTTATTTACGGAGTAGATTTCCGCGCACCATAACGTACTAGCGTTTAATCCTTGGACCCCTCTCGTCCACGCGGCTCTTTTGGGGTCTATCGTTGAGTTTCTGCTAAAGCAGCAGCCAGCAGGACATATGCTCTATCATCAGAGACTGTTATAGCCCGACAGCGTTGTTGGTATGCCACATGGGGAGGAAATGCGAGATTTTGTCGATAGACATCTCCAAGTTCTATCGACGTGGTGTCCCAGAACTGATCGAGCAGATCTGTTTACTTTATCAAATCAGTAATATGGTGGATTATCCGTATTTAAAGGAGATTAGAGGTTGAATGGACTAGGATTGGCGTATCTGAATTATAATAGAGAGAGTACCAAGCATGCTGCTGCCAACTTGCCATAATCTAGGATGATGATGCAACAGCTGCAGGGAAAGATATTTATAGTTCTTTGTAGTCAAAGTAGCTCCCATCAATAAGTAACACTAATGAGATAATCCGCTAGTTCTTCCACAACCTTAGCCGCCTCTAGGTGTTGAACCGGTGCGCCGTATTCTGCCACGATAATAGCTTGTGTAGTCTTCACAACAATTGCCCCATCAGCTCGCTAAACGACACTTAAGAGTTAGATCCTATTCTGCATTAAGGTCCCTGTAAATGCCCACCGCTTTAAGATAAATACTGCGCGGATTAGTAGAAAGAGTGAAGAACTTCCTTCCAGCAAGTTCTAAGCCTGAGTTTAGAACATGATCTCGATCGTTATAGGCGTCAGACACTGTCCGCTGCTCCTGTGTCGATAACTGGAAGAACACAGTGTCAAGCTTAATGACTTGGTAAATTCGTTGAAAATAGTTGGAGTGCTTACTTCGTAGCCAATGCTATGTGCCCAAACACCACCCCGCTGTCCTAGTATGACGGCGCGGGTAATCTTGCCGCTGCCGATTAAATGATGGTCAACATAGGCTTGATTTTATTAGCAAACTGTAGAGTACTGTTATGTGGGAGGATCTGGGGCCTGCCATACCTTGCCAAGACATCTTGCTTTAAGGGTATATTGTGAGTTGTGACAGAAGGGATTTCAAATGCTTCAATGTTGCTTTCATCCATGTTACAGAGAGAGGATGCGGTGGTCTTATACCTCGACGGGCTGGATTACTGCTAGTCTGTGTTTTCTGCTGCCAATAGTCATATTTACCTGAACTACCCCGCCTAGCCCAAGAAAATATATGCATACGCCATCATGCATGGGTGATAGACAACACCCTTAGGAGTAACTTAATAGGATGATAATCTATTCTGCTTTTGGGTCAAAGGGTCATCATATGACTACGTACATGTGTACCTCAAAGTAGCTGCAGGACTGGGCTCAGGCCTCCAGGCCGCCACTTTATTTTGCCCCACGGGCGTTACCCTAAGCGCTTTTTCCCAGCACACGTCTAGATATTCAGATATTGTTACAGAAGAACCCACTCTAAATTCCAAAGAACTCTAGTTTTTACTAATATGACGACATGCGTCATTTACCCCCAGAAATAATCATCAAGAAAGATCTTTAAATCCTTTCTTTTTCGGGACACTTACCATAGCTGCTGGCATCTATACTGAAAATGAAAAAAGTTATGGTAATGTCCGGCTGCTATATGATTGGGCCTACGTAGTCGGTATAAAATCTCCCAGTCTGTAGCTGCAAGTATTTCTCCTACACCAATTAAAGACCGCATTAAAAAAAAAAAAGAAAAGAAAAAGGCAGTATCTGCACTGCACATGCAACAGTTGTCACAGCGTAAGATATGTACAATGATGTAAAGAAGCATACTGTATATGCACCTTCGTCTCTTCGTGCAGTACCCAATTAGAGACGATGGAATTCTGCAGGTGAGCATATCTGTCACCGGCTGGCGAGCTTCAAAGTCAAAAGTATTATTCTGTTTAGTGTGATTCAGCCAGTGTTACCATGCGATAGTCCTAGCTCGAAGACAATAGAATAGTGCAAGGATTTGTTATATACTAAAATCCAGAAAAGCTGTGATGTGGTTCTTAATACTCCTCTACATGGCGAAGATGATAGATCACGGAGAAGGCCATTCACGAACTTTATTATAGCCTTTAATATAACTTCTGTAGTATTGTCTAGAATCAAGAGCTCTGGTCTGTGTGAGAACACCGTATATTGTTCGTCAACAGTTTAGTTGCTGTACAGCGTGTCTGAGGGGTCGATATCGCTGAACTTGAAGGTTTTATACTAGGTCGAAATAGTTGTGTGGCTGACTACACAGAGCTTTGTACCTAATGAGGCCTAGTTGCAGATATCATGGACCTGCATAAACCCTACTAGCCCACTAAGAAATAAGCTACAACGATCATATGACGATCTACTACAAGCACCCTAAGAGAAGCGACGATGTCCGAAACAGGTAAGGTACGTCAAGTGTAGAAAGTCCGGTACGTATAAAGAAGAATAGACATCATAAAGCATAAAATTTAAATCTCCGCTTCTATTTCATAAACATAAAGCGTGTTCAACAAAAGAAGAGTCGTCCAGCGACTTTCAAATCCACATCCACATCTAGATACGGACCATAACTCACAGACCCAGCCAGTAGCGAGTCTTCTCGACCTTAAAGGACGACTTGAGAACACCCTCGCCAGTACCAGTAACAAGAACCTCGTACTCGCCCTTCTCGGACGCCCACTTCTCGCGCATCTCATCAAACCAGCTCGTTGCCAGCTTCTTCTCCACGACGATCTCGACCTTCTTCTGCTCACCAGGCTGCAGGAAGACCTTAGTGAAGCCCTTGAGTTCGCGGACGGGCCGGTTGACTTCCGTTGCGGGAGGAGCGACCCAGAGCTGGACGATCTCTGCACCGGCTGCCTTGCCGGTGTTGGTTACTGTGACGGTTGCGGTGATGGGCTCGCCGCCTTCATCGTATTGGGGCTTCTCGGGAGTGGTGGTGAGGGTCAGGTCGGAGCGGGTGAAGGTGGTGTAGGAGAGACCGTGGCCGAAGGGGAAGAGAGGGGCCAGATCGGTCTTTTCGTAGTAGCGGTATCCGACGTAGACGTCTTCGCCGTAGAGGACACGGCCGCGCTCGGAGCGGAAGTTGACATAGCTGGGGTTGTCCTGCAGACGGACGGGGAAGGTGATTGGCAGCTTGCCGGAGGGGTTGACGTCGCCGTAAAGCACGTCTGCGATACCATTACCACACTCGTTACCGCCGAACCAGGCTTGCAGGAGAGCCTTTGTCTTGTTGGCCCATGGCATGGTCACTGGGGTGCCGCTCTGGATCACCACGACGGCGTTCGGGTTGACGTCCAGTACGCGGGAGATCATCTCGTCGCTGCCAGGGGGAAGGTCCATGTGGTCGCGGTCGTAGCCCTCGGTTTCCCACTCGCTGGTCAGACCGGCGAAGATGACCACCTGTTCGGCCTCGGAGGCGAGCTTGACGGCGTTGGAGATGAGCTCTTCCTGGCCAACGCGACGGCTGGCTCCGAAGCGGAAGCCACCGGGTCCGAAGGCTACGACGCCGCGGGTGTCGAGGTCGGAGGTCGGTGCTGTGCCGAACTGGAAGAGGACCTTGTATGTTCGGCCGGCCTTGAGCTCCTTCGAACCCTTCTCTTCGACGGTAGCAGTGCCGAAGAATGCAGAGCCCTGGCGTTGGTTCTTGGTGTTGTCAACGACGAGCTCACCATCGATGAACAATTGACCGGTACCGACGACGGTGACGCCGAAGTCGTAGACACCGTCTTCCTCGGGGGTGAAGAGACCCTCCATGTCAACAAAGTAGGTGAGAGACTGGATCTTGGGGTTGACGTAGTCCATGAGGAATCCGCTCGACGAGACCAAGTGCAGTTCCTCGACAAGTTCACGGTTAGATTCGGAAGGATGTTCGTTGTACACCTTGAATGTGAATCCGGTCTTGCCGTCGGCCGTCTTCAACAAAGGCCCGAGGAGGGGAAGGTCCTTGTGCGAGTAGACACCCTGGGCGAACTTGACCTCACCCTTACTCTGAGCCGAGACACCGTCGAACGGGGTGACAGTGTAATAAGCATCCAAAGACGCGGAGCCACCACCGCAGTACGCCGCAACCTTGGAGTTAGGACCAATAACCAGAATAGATTTGTCCTTCTTCAGAGGCAAGATATCCTCCTCGTTCTTCATGAGAACAACAGACTCCGCCGCAGCACGGCGGAGAAGAGCCTGGTCCTGTGGCCGGTTGAGAGCCTTCTCTGGGGCATTCTCCGGGATATTCAGGCCATCCACAAAGTTGACCAGGTTCAACACGTTGCGGACACGCTCATCCATGACAAACTCAGGGACCTTGTTGGACGAAACGGCATGTGCCAGGGCAGTTCCACGCCAGCGTGTCTTGCCCGGCATCTCTAGGTCCAAACCAGCCATGATTGCATCACTGGTACTGTACGTACCGAACCAATCACTCATGACCAGGCCATCCCACCCCCACTCCTTCCGCAAGATATCCGTGATGATGTCCTTATTCTCACTAACATGTGTTCCATTCACCTTGTTATAAGCCGTCATGACACAGGCCGTTCTGCAAATTCTCATAGCCAATTGAAAAGGCAAAAGATAGATCTCGCGCAGAGCCCGCTGCGTAACAATGCTATCAACAGCCATACGCTGATGTTCCTGGTCATTGCACACAAAGTGTTTCAAAGTCGCCGCAACGCCCTTCTCCTGAATACCCTTGGAGAAGTGACCGGCCAAGTGTCCAGAAAGCACACCGTCCTCGGCAAAGGACTCGAACCCACGACCTCCGAGCGGAGACCGCTGGGTGTTGATCGTGGGACCCAAAATGATATGCGAGCCCTTAGCAATGGACTCCTCGCCCATCAATTGACCGACTTCATGGAGCAGCTCGGTGTCCCATGTTGCGCCCAGTGCCGTGGCACAAGGGAAACACGCGGCTGGGACGCCGTTGAAGAAGCGAGTTCCGCGCACGCCGTTGGGGCCATCGGACATGCGGAGAGTTGGGATGTTGAGGCGGGGCACGGAGGCTGTGTGCCAAAAGTCGATTCCTGGGGTTTTGTTAGGATCTTTTTTTTTATTCGTCTTGCGATCGTGGGGGTTTGACTTACCGGCCGTCAAGGCGACCTTCTCCCCTAGAGAGAGTTCTTCGATGGTCTTTTCCACATCGAGGCGAGGCATTTTGAATATGCTGTATGGGTATATCTACGTTTTCTATTGTTCAGGCGAAGATGAATATATAAAAAAGGAAATGACGAAATAGTAGGATTAAAAGGATAACTATTCCAACAAAACCATGGGCGGAATAGTGTCAAAACGACAGATGTAGAGGTAGCAAAGAGCATAGAGGTTAGAGGAATAAAAAAGAAAGCAGATCACGAAGGACTGTGAGGCACACAAATATATATCCCAACTACCTACTCCACCACGGGGCCAAGGATGATTGACAATGCAGGCTGGTTAATAGCGAAGCCTGGAGAGTTCGTGCCGACACTCCCCGCTTGATGTCGCAAGCACGGATCATCTATCAATTGGTGGATCTTGTTTGGTGGCCATTCTTCCTCGGCTGGGATGAGCCTCTGCGGTGAAACCCAGAGGTTCACATCGCAATCTCTGACCGTGGACCCGAAACACGTAGCGATTAATGATTCATTGCCAAAGTATTGCCCATCACGGAGCGATGAAAAGGGAACGGGCAATCAGCCGAAGTTTAGCCGCCGCGGAAAATCGGACCGTCGTGCCTACACTATCCTTTTCCTACAATGAGTAACCCAACCAGTTCTCCGCTTATGTTGCTGATTAGTCACTAAACTGCTGGGTAAACTTCCCTTTCCGGAAAATATGGGCTCGATGGATCGCTTAATTTGGCAACGACATAAGTATTATATTCTATCTATTCTGTTGTTCTTGTTAAGAATTCCTTGAATCACATGGTGGTCATGGGAACCCTTTAACTTGGTAGTCTTTGCCATGCTGGCTCTTTTTTTTCTTTGCCCTTTTGTCACTTCATGTTTTTGGTCTTCTTTTATTTTCTGTTTTGGATGTTGTGAAGAAAGTGACCCTAGATAATATCGACCTTTCGGATAATGTTTCCTAGAGGAAGAAAGAAAGACAAGAACCAGCACTGCCACGACATCATTGTAACGCCAGGGTCTGTAGGAAAGAGATACCAGTCCTTTTCGGTCGATCTTTGCTCTGACAGGCACCCTCGTGTTAATGTCTTTCGCTGCAGGTAACTGGTCTTTTCTAGCAATATTACGTATAGGAGTTGGCTCGAGCTACATTGTGAACTAGACTCACATTACCTTTACCATTTTTCATACGTCGAGTTACAAGGAACATGCTCCACACTTTTGCTTCTGCCATTGATGCTCTACCGCTGCCGATCAGCGGCCATTTGACCATCAAAGGAGCAGAAAAGGAATCGTCAAAGTACAACAGCTTTTCCGCCGGAAGAAATCCAATGCCCTCATGATTTGCATATTACAATCAGAAACGCATAAGCCCTTTGCAATCTAGTTGTGCGTTGATAGATAAGAGGTCAAAGCCGCTTCTAAACACAATTATAAAAGATGCGCAACGAATGGCAAGACCAGAAGGGATTACGCTTCATGATTTAAGAATGAAAGCAAGTGCTAGGCCGAGGGCAAATGCTCAATCAGAAACGTCTCTAGAAGGAAGAGGCACGCAAGACTCCATAAGAACATTGACAAATCTTTGACGAACAACAACGGATTGAGCACTAGGTGAGCAGCAATTAGTGAAGGCAGGTTAACAAGCGAGGGTTTAAGGAAGGAGACAGTATGAAGAAGGCAAGAGTTGATTTTAGATCGTTCCAGAGAGAAAATACGGCTCTTCTCAGTCCACTAGGCACTGTAGCCTTTATGGGAATCGGTTGCATTCTTTGTCGACGTCTCAATCAAGTCGGTTTACTCAGCGCTGAGGTTATCCGCTGTCGCATATACTGATTCCCCTGACTTTGCGCTGCCAGTGTTTTAGACCCTATCCGCCACATCGGTATTAGCAGTCGTCAACTTTCCTCGAAGTGCCGCCCCCTGATCTCTTGCCATACGTTGTATGAACTTTTCCTTTTGATCCTGTTCTTCCGATGTTTAGATTTGCCTGGAGGACAATTGTTTCATTTTTCTGTACGACGCCCAATGTCTGATCCGGTTGTATTCTTTGTAGGTTCTGTCAGCCCTTCGTAGTGTATTGAATACTGGCTCTTCCGACGCTTCCTGAAATAGAGTCGACGATACAGGGAACAGGCTGACCTTTTCTTGTTGGGTGTTGTGGTCGAAATGACCGTTTCACTGGATATACGTATGTATATGTGTGTATATGTGACTGAAAGGATTGAATCGAATGGAATAGAGATTGCTGTTGCATTGAACTAAGAGAAATAATATGGACTTTTTACATCCCCCGTTATGCCCTGCTCCTTCCTGTTTCTTCCGCTTCCTTTTCTTTCATAACAGTATTCTTCCTATGTATCGGTCTGTACTTGTTTGCCCTCCAAAGTTCTGCATACTTCCTGTGATTGTTTCTTGAAAGAAGTGATGTCAGCGTTCCTATCTTTCATTGCCTGTTCAGTCGCTACTGTGGCTTTTCTTTGCCAGTAATTGAAGACTTGTTTTGTTTCCTTCTATATTGTCTCTTTAATTGTTGGGTAGATGATGGGTGTCAGTGAGCGCGACCCATACCTTTCAGTAGCACCAAAATCGATTGCAGGAGGAGTGACAGTGGGAGAACAGGAGCAGTTGGAGGAAACATTGGATATAATACTATCAAAATAAAGGATTCATTATTCTCCAACATTGCAATGACTTGCCGGAGTATCGATGAATCAAGAAATGATAGAGCCGTGCCAATGTTGACCTATGAAGGAGTAGTATCCATCCCCGCAGAAGCAGGGAGTTTCCTGCAATGTCGTCTTCCAGGGCACACCAGATCAGATACCAAAAATATTCTTTCAGCAAAACTTTGTTCTCAAAACCTAGCCCTTATTCCGGCTGTGCCTCTATTGAGTGATTGATAAGATCACTGTGGAACAATGTCCACGAGCGCCGTTTGAAATCCTGCTTTAGAAATATCGTTTCTGCGTACGTCGAGATAAATTATTTCCGATCCGATCTCTTCATATAGCCCGCGATCTGGCCTTCGATTCTAATTAGTAAACTTCATTTAATGTAGCATACTTACACCCAGCCTACCTAGTATGTGCCGCAGATGAGCCTCAGTTTGCGGTAGGGTAGCATCTTCGAGACCATGCATGAGCCATAACCCATGACGTATTCATTTCCCCTATGCGACAATGCGCATGCTTCCGGAAGTTGTCATTAGCCCAATATCTGGAACTTTGCCTGTCATGCTCTTGTCGTCTCTGGACTTATAGTCCGCGAATCTCATATCCACATTGGCTGTGGAGCAAATGGCCCCCATTGTTTACAAACTAGCCTTGGACGGGTGTCTCATCCCTGATATGTAACATGTTCATTAGTAATTCTAGCAGCTGGTGCATTACGTCGATGTTTGAATGTGCGTAATTGTCCATATTGCTCGAGATGTGTAACGGTATCCATTACTCAATCTGCTGGATGAGGCTTTTTATCGTCATAAGGTTGTTGTCATTCTCATGGTTCAGTTCTATCTGACTATCTAAAGATATGCTCGACATGTGACTTGATGACATGTGACAAGATGCGAGCTTTTTTAAAAGGTTCCGTGTGTCTCTCTCAAAGTAAGTTGTCACAGTGTGAGAGGACGCCGATGAAGTGTATGTCATGCAAAGTAGAAGAGATGATGGTATCAGGGCCAATTTGAGGTCTGGTAGAGCCTCCTTAATTAATGTTTTTGCTTTCTTTTTACCGACACTGGCTGGTATCTTGAGGATGAAAAAGTAGTAATAGTAGTCTCCCTGGATAGACCATTATATAGAGAAGAATGTCGTAGAGAATTGTAGTGAAAAAGATTCATCATGAATAAGAATCATATTGAATGTCTACCTCAGCCTGTGCATTGCAAGCAGTGAACACACAGTATAAATTCACAGCTAGTACATATGTGGCTATATTGGAACCATTGTCGTGAATACACAATTGAACAATCATCACAGACCATAGTGAACGGATATCATGCAGCCATGCTCACAAAAGATGACACGCTCACTGGATGGCAATATCGGCACAAGAGAGGTAAATCTGGCCAGTCTGGAAGGAGTTCCACTTGAACGAAATCAAGGTGTGGTTGGAAGTGTACTCCGGCAGCTTGACCTTCTTGGTCACCGTGTAGCCACCTGCAATACTGGTGTAGCAAGAGTTCAACTCCGCATTATCAACACCCTGGCACTTAGGCCGGTCAGAAGCCTCGAAGCCATTGCACGTAAACCAATCATTACGCCAGCAGGCCTGTCCCTCGGAGCAATCCGCGCTGTACCCGCACTCCTGGCCATTGACATCTGTGCAGGGCAGCAGACCTGCGTCAAAGCAATCCTCAGCAGCCTGCTTCTCGTCTTCAGTGGGCAGGTAATTCGGGTCGAGGAACTTGTCGACAATACTCTGGTCTTGGCAGATTCGGTAGGTGAACATGCCGCCGTGGTCACCGTTGTGGTCGACACACCATTGGACTTCAATCTCTTCGCCAGCAGTGTAGCTTTGCACAGCCTCGGAGCCCCAGTTAGTGGTAGGTTGGTTGTAGTCGATACTGTCACGGGCGTTGTAACCACAGGGTCCGCTACGGCCAACTGGTGCCGCATCGAGGTCCGGCCAGGACTCGACAGGCTCGAGAATCGCACACTCAGGGCAGGAGTCAACACCGGCCTGGGGTCGTTAGTTGAGTTTTTGCTGTACGTTGGGAATAGGAAGAAGGGCAAATACCTCGTTGCCGAGACGGGTTCGGCTAGAAGGAATGTACATGTAGCCATGGCCTGCTACGGAGGTAGCTAAACCCAGGGAGAGTAATGCGGTGGTGGCCTTCATTTTTGATAAAGACTCGTTGGAGCGGTTCGATGCAAAGAAAATTAAAGAGGTGGTATTCAGTCCTTGGGAACAAGTCGTGATTCTCATGCGTTTAATGTCTTCAACAAACACCCTTTCATCCTGATTTTATCCTCCTTTATATACAATGACTCAAAATAGGATCGACATCCTTGTTGGACCATCTCCACCTGACTCGAAACATGCCCGAGCAGGGGACGGACATTTAATCCCAGTCCGATCTGTTCCTGACGAAACAACCTGCCCTGGATGTGGTGGAGACCGGACTATGCCGGAACGGCGCGAATACAAGATTAACGCTCTTCAGGGCTGTCGATAGTGAAGATCATAGCTCGATGAAGGTTAGTACGTGCCAAGAGTCATATATACTCCGTGATCGATAGAGTCGGCTCTCGGGCGCTTGACATCTAAGCGATCTTGGCGTGAGGGCGGAGTGGACGACAAGGTCCGGTAAATTTCCGGTGGTCATGGATTTATGCAAGAAATGCTAATTAATCTCGGGCCGGTGCTTTTGCATCCTGTTAATCGCGTGTGGGGGTAGAGAGATGGAGGGTAAGTGTGAGGTATGTTCTACCTGGTTGGTTGGAAACAGATTGGACGTTTTCTGGGTAGACGCACAAGATTAGATTGTTTAATATGTTGCAGCTCAGTGTCCTCTGTGAGGGGAAATGCAAAAAAAAACCCCCAATATTTGAGTGTATATTTTGTCTGTGGACTGTGATAACAAATCCTCTCGCGCCGACAAAAGTTGCATACCTACAGGACACGCCCAAACGATAGGTAACCTGTAGGATGGTATTCATATTCCCATCTCCTCTGTTCATCTTTCTTCAAGCCATTGAAATAGAATATTAACAAGACAAATTGCAACCGCTAGTAAAAGCCTAACGGACCTCCAAACTCCGGCCTGTGCGCCAAAGGTAACACCCCTGTCATCGACTTTGGCTGTAAGCTTAGCCCAACATCCTGCCTTTCAGGTGTGTTGACGGTCTACTCTATAGTTTCCGATGGAACAGATGCCCAATGCCAAGGGAGATAGATAGCATAGATCCATCATACCTGCCAGGACTATAGCTTTTTCCAGAGAGGTTCGGCCATCTAGGTTGTAGGATAGGTTCACTGCCGTCCCTTTTTGTATCACATTTACGGGGGTATATTCGACTACAGTAACAGTAATTTTGCCTGGCCACATGTCCAGATGCTGATCTTTGACAGATCGCCAAGAGTTAGATGCTACTGAGTTGCATCTGAATATAATACAGCGTCGGATCTATTCACTGGGCAGGCCGCAGGCGATAAAGCAAAACATCATGATCCAAGAGCTTCCGCAAAACGATGGCCACACCGATAGACAATTTAAGGTAACGGATATCCTAGATTGGGAGTATGCTACGTTCTTTGCGGATTCTCTCTGGGCAAGAGAATGGGAAAAGGAGATCGAAACATTCATTGATCCTTGGCCTCTCGAAGCAGCGCTTTCAAGACTGTTCAAGTATAATTTGGAGGGGTTCTAGCACGACAATTAAGCCGAATGAGTTTAAGCGGGCCAGGTAATTATATCAACCGCTGCTGGGCTTTCAGCTATCTCCGTGCACGATTGGGATTCGTTTCTCCGACAAATCTTTGGTCAAAAGTCAGGTGTTGCAATACTTTTGACTGAGAGGTTTATAATATATTCAACTGCTGGGCTGAGAATTCACTATCCCACACAGATTGCTATTTTACGAATGTGTCATGACCATTGATCAGTTTGCTATGTACTCGCTTACATAGTTGTAGCTTGTCATAACGCTTCCCGTGAGCCCCTTCGGAACATAGAAATGCGCACAAAAAAGACCTACTCTAAGGGTGCTTTTGTGCCATCATCGCCTCTATTCGGAAACATCACAAGGGTCTTTTCCAGCGCCTGCAACCCTTGTAGGCAGTTGTTCAGGCCGGTTGTCAGTGTGTACACGTTTCTTGTCTCCATCCTAGTCATCAATCGCTGGATCTCGTCCGCAAGTATTTTGGCAGTCAGTGTATAAGCCTTGACAACAAGGGCCGGTCGCTGTGCAGTCCGGTCAGCCTTCAGGGGTACTATGGTCACAAAATGGTCACCCTCACCGGATGCGCAGCAATGTCCTGTACATTTGCCTTCAAACCATTGGCCCCCTGAAATCCGGGGCTCGGCACTCCGATACTCAGTGAAGCTAGATAGGATATATTCATGGCGCTGGCGAGTCTCTCTTCTTGACGATACGCACTCGTCGACCGGAGAGTCGTGTAGAGGCTGTCTTCGACTGACAATGATTCCACAAGGGTCGCCTCCAGTTCGCGGATAAGCTCATCGAACAGGAGAATCGCCAAGTCGCCATCGGTGGCGCAGAAGAGAACCCTGCGTTGGACATTCGCTAGGGACGCTTGTAAGCTCTCAATAGTTGTAGGGGTGATTGAACCAAAGGCTTCTCGCCACGAGTCGATAAGCGTGGTTATCGCAGTGTAGTGGCGCAGAAAGTCTTCATAATTTCCCGTACCTGCCAACAGATCCTGCGATGCTAGTGTCAGCAGAGCTAGTGACCGCCACAGCAGCACAGCAAGGGAGCCTGCATTAGTGACAGCGCGATCCACAATATCGCACGATACGCTCTGCGACCACAGCGCAGTTACATTGTGCTGTTTAGGCCGAGCGCGAGCAAGAATAGAATTCTCAATTTCTTGCTCCTGCCTCCTGGTCTTCGTTTCGTCTAGATTGCTGGGCTGTGCCGGTCCCTGCAAGGCTAATTTGTTAATACTCGCGTATTGAAGGCCGAGATTTGTCGGGTCCGTTTGCTCACGAGACATGGCGATGGAGGCGGAGTGAGACATCCAGAAGAACCACTCAATGGCGCCAACCACTTCTAGGATGTATTGCCGAGCCTCGGGCGAGAATTCTTGGACGATATGTGACTTTCGTCTCTCAGTGCTGGCGCCTACCGTTCTTAAGGACGAGAAAGAGGGGCTCCCTTTCCCGCGATTTTCCTGGAGATAGACACGCGCATTAGAACAGAGTGCTCGAATACGCCGAGCCCCCTCACGATGCGCGTAAGCGACATCCTCTGCACACGTTTCGCTCTGCTCTAGCCCCGTCGGTGGCAAGATTCCGCTAAAAAGAAGAAGAGAGAGTGCCAGGCGAAAGGACCCAGTGGCTCCGATGTTCTTGAAGAGCATCTCTCTAGCCTTTTGCCATGTAGCATAAGCAATGTCTCTAGCGAGTGCATGGGACTTGGCAGTTTCCGTACAGTTGCTTTCGTGCACTATGAATTGGGTGGCTATTGCAATAGCAACCCATTTGTACGTTTCATCAATAGCTTCATCTCGCATATTGCTAGATGTAGGGCTCTGCCTCGGGTGCTGAAAGAGTGCGTCCAGAAGCGACACAGCGAGATAAAGATTTGGTGTCGCAGATGTTGAGTTCCACGATGTCAGGTTCATGTGCCACGAGTGATCGATATTCCATCGGGCGCGCTCCAGGTACGGTGATACATCACCACTGTCGCCCAGTGGAATCAGAGCGTCAATCCCTAGAGAATAGCAAGGAGGCATGCATCTCTCGGAAAGGCATGTTGTGATCTGCATATCAACGACATCGATGTATAAATACAAGTGCTGCAAGCACCTCTCTCGTGCCTCCAGCTGCTTCGCTTGGTCCCATTCGGCCCGGGGTATCAACGGTAAACCCTGCATCTGGGACACATCCTCGACTGGCTTTAATTGGGGATTGGGGGCCTCGTTGCCCACGGGAGATCGAGGGGAACTTTCTGTCCGCCTCTGGACATGGTGGGAGGGTTTCCGGCTAGCTAACCAGGCCACCGTACATTCCATACTACGGAGAGAGCACATGGTACACGCAACTGTGGGTTTGTCACCACAGATTGCTACCCCCCTTGGTAGATCGCATCCCCGTTTTGCCAGACGACAGGGATCACACGAGTGGTTCTGTCGACGTATCCGCCGCCCTGAGCTTTGCTTTTGTGGTGTGGAGACTGGATCAAGCCCCTGTTGAATATTGACGGCGGGTGCTGAACAGGTTCGATCGGTATTTTGATAATGTGAGTATGAATTGGTGACACTGTTAGTACAGGGTCCCTGGTTCTGGTAAGAACCCTCCAGGCTCTCTAACCGGCCCAGCTCTGTCTGAATCCATCGCGGTAGCTGTTCCTTTTCACCCTCATGGGCGACAGAGCTCACGGATAGGCCCAGCTCTGAACCGGGGGGAGTCAACCATAGTGGCAGCGAAAACTGAAGCTCATTGATCGGAATTATCTCGCATTCATGGTTTGGGTCATGCGATAGTTGCGGAAACTGCAGGCAATTGTCTGGTGAAGAGAATGTCATTTTCTTGCTGTTGCGATTCCGAGGGAACCGAATTACATAACGGGACTATCGGCAGTGAGATATCCTGGGATCCGCTCATTTTTCTTCGAATATATTTCCGGGGGAGAATGCGGAGGTCGATTGATACCCGACAGGAGAACCTGGGGAAAGGTCCGCGGGGGGGTCCGCGGGTCCCGACCAACTCCACCATTGATTGAGTTTAGGATACGATAGTATAGTTTGGGGTACGGGGTAGAAAGGAGATTAGAACTCATGTCCCAGCGACAGCATTCCGGTGTATCAGGCAAGTGACGCTGGTACATGCAGACCTCATGGGAGAGTGGCGTTTTAGATATTTCCTTGAAGATGAGGCCAGATGATATGAGAATGGGATTCTTTTCGCACCGTGGATCACTGGCTATGCTAACAGTCAATGGCCGGATACAACCCATTAGTACGTCAACTTTCGGGGCTTTGTAGGCTTTGTATATCCTCTATCCCTCTGACGTGCGTACGAGTTTGGCATCGTCTCTGGCTCCACATGTCGTTGAACTGCCCCAGGCGACGGCAAAGACCTGATACTTTTAGAGTTACCAGGTTGACGTCGATCATTAAGAGGAACCGCGGCTCCGCTTCCGCTCCCCATCGACTCATACTCCACCAGTATCTCCGTAGCGAATGGCGAGTTCCAGGTACGCTTCTCTTTCGGCAGCCGCGGACACCGAGGCTAATATCGAGGCTCCCTCACCATTTGAACATTTGAGTGTTCACCCCGAGGCTCATAATATTTCAGACCGATCCTTGATACTGTGTGGCATCAAAGATCTCTCACATTTGCTTTTGAGGTTATCAACGCATCCCAACCCACAAACAAAGATTATGTCGGACCGTCTATCTTCCAAACGACATGCATTCTTCGAACCGAACTTGGAAATCTCCCCACAGGACATTGAATATTTCTCCTCCCTCCCATTTGCTTCACCCTATCTAAACAGCCCACTCTACGAGCCAGTCCCATTCTTCACCCGATATGAGACAAAAGACACCTCCAATAAGTTCTTCAGTAAAGTGATCAACACCGCCGATACAGTCCCATACTTGCTGGCCCTGAATCGCATACCGGATTTGAAGTCAAATCAAATCCCAGATCAACGTGACGATGCAAAGCCAGATTTCGTGGTTTTCATTTCTCTGGGCCCCGACTTGTGTGGATTCCAAGATACGGTCCACGGTGGAGTCTTGGCTGCCCTGCTTGACGAAGCGCTAGGCTTGTGTGCCGAAGCCACCGAGATAGTTTCGAAAGGTGATACGCGGTTGTATACCGCTGGTCTTGAGATTTCGTATCGCTCCCCTGTACATGCACCGAGCGTCGCTATGATCAAAACATGGGTCACGAAGAGGCAGGGCAGAAAGTGGTTCTTGGAAGCGCAGGTTCTTGATCAGGATGGCGTGGTAAAGGTAGAGGCTAAGACCTTGTATATTAGCTCGAGACCTGCTGCAGCATTATAAGGGAGACTTTTAACCATTTTCTTGTTTACGTTGGGTTTCTACTTGAGAAATAGTAACTCATCTGCCTGCCCCTCAAGTTCTAGCGGTATCAGGCATTGTTATTTATCTTGTTTTCCTTGGACCCGGCTTAATCTTTATCTGTCGTAATTGATACTATCTTGATCACTTCTCAAAGAGAAAAGAAAAGAAAAGAAAAAAAAAAAAGGATTTTCAGATCCAGGTATTTGAACATTCATCATAGACGTGTTTTAATATGACAATATGACATGAGGAGAGCATACATCCAGACGTGAAACGCATTACTGTTTACGTACAATAAAAAAAAGAGGCTTTATGAGCTTCAAAGAAGAAGAAGAAGAAGAATAATAATAATAATAATCCGTATTCCTGACTTTGGCGGATACTAGTTTTGCTATATTCACCACCATGATCCTCAAGCCTACCAAAAATATTCCAAGTCTACAACCCGGTCGCCAACAAACTACCCCTCAACCGACTGAAGAATCTGATCCTGAGGGCAGCCAAGCCTCTCCATGGACTTGATAAATGTCTCCAGCTCAGCCCAGTCCTCTGGGCATTGAACTCCAGGCCGCTTCTGTGACCCCAGATCCAGCACCATCAAAGCAAAAGCAGCACAAGATGCCCCAATCGAAGTCGCCATGCTCTCTCCCATGAACGAGTCCTTTCTAGCAGCAGGTGTACGCCTAATGACGACAGCTGGATGTCCATTGCGGGTGCCAACGCCACGAACGAGAATACCCGATCGACGTGGCGCTTGCTTGCCCCGTGCGGAATCGACCAAAAAGCTTAGAACCTCGCCCGAGGTGCATTCTCCTTTACGCACCTGGTTGATCATGCCCCATAAGGCAAGGTTCCATGGCTTGAGGGACGCAATACCGTGGGAAGCTAATTGGTATAGCTGGTTGAGTGTAATGTCACCGCCCCGGAATTGAGAGGTCATGGCACCGATGGTCTCACTCCAGCTAGCAGAGGGCTTTGTCTGCATACCCTCGAGGAAGTCGACGGCTGCATCCATAGAAAGAGCCCCAGAGTGGACTGCGGCACCCAGACCTCGTGCAAAGCCGTTGAATGGTGCAGGGCTAAGAGCACCCATGGTTCGAATCCGAATAATATTTGGGAGTCGGCGCGGCAAGGTAATCGGCTCGGGATGGACACTCTCATGGAAAAGATCATTAGAGCCAGTAATAACGGGGGCATAAGCTGTCTCGACCCAGTTCTCATGGACTGCTGCTTTCCCGTCGGCCCAGGTTAAACAAGGTCCACCTGTGATATGCATCAGGTGCTCCAGGACCTCTCTACCTAATTGACCTCCCTCTTCGCTGACGAGCCAACAAATATCAAGACTCTCGACGGTATCAAGTTCTTTGGCGATATCAAGGGCGATAAGATTGGTCATTCCCGGAGATGAACCACAATTGGTGTAGCAAGGGACGCCCTCCCTCTTTGCCTTTTCATGCAAATCGAGTGACGCTTGTGTGCTGTGCACGTCATCAGAATAGTCCAGGTAGGGTACCTTTGCGTCGATACAAGCTGTGAGTACTGGTGTTGAGGTTCGATAGTATGGTTGCGCTCCTTGAATTACGAGCGCAGCTCCGGCGATAGTGCTTCGTAACTCATCCGGATCGAAGAGGTTCACCTTTCGTATGGTGATATTTTTACCGGGTAGCTTGGTAACAACTCCACGGAGTGCATCTTCGTCGGAGTCTGCGAGAATGACAGGTACGTCGCTTGCTTGCACAAAAGTCCTGATAGCTTCTCCGCATATTGCGTCTGCGGCACCAATAAAGATGACTGGCTTTGAGCCGGTAGAACTAATCTGCATATTGTAATGGGAGTAAGTCAAATCGGGCAGACGCTTTACATTCAAAGAAAAGTACAAGATGAATTACCAGCAATATTGTCTTAGTAGCTGAATAGTAGAGACTGGCTTTTACCTTAATCTTTATACTTCACTTAGGGAGGTGGTAGATCCACATCTGGGTTACTGAACCTGATTATGCCCCGAAGTCGGGTTGTACCTGATCTGAAAAGACTTTGAAAACACACCCGCGGTTCCAAGCCATCCATATGCCAAAGACCCGGCGGATCATAACGGATCGGCGAGAGGAATGAGTGAAGTTGGCCACGCGGGGAGAGACAAGATTCGGATCCGCGGGTTCCTGATGGGGTGTTAGGGTTTAGACAGGCGATCGAATGCTCGGAGTTACATTAACCTTCACCCATACTGAAAGTTGGAGGCAACAAGTTACCACATAACTCTGAAGAGCTCATGCGTTGAGAGCATAAAAGCAAGGCATTGCCCCTTAGTTTGGATTCACGATGAATCATTCATTATAACGCAAACCATTCTGTTTTCACAACCAAATCTAACCCAAGATGGCGGCGAACCAAATTCCACAAGAGCTCCTGGCCAAGTTAGCTGGCCAAATCATCCGGGACCCTGGCATTCCAGTCGCAGCTCCAACTGTTTCAGCCTGGCAAGAACCGGCACATCCTATCGCGACTACCCAATCTGAAGATTTGCCGCAGCGCACTGACTTTGCCATCATCGGTTCTGGTATCACTGGTACCAGTGTTGCCAAGACACTCCTTGAGAATGGACTAGCACGCGATAAGACGGTCACCATGTTCGAAGCTCGGTCTCTGACTACCGGGGCAACCAGTCGCAATGGGGGCTTTCTACTGAGCCATGCTCCGCCGTTCTTCAAACGTTATGCCGAGGCATTTGGCACCGATGCTGCCAGAAAGATTGCCCTATTCTGTGACCACACACTGGAAAGCATTGTTGATATGGCCAAGGCTGAAAATCTCGACAATGTAAGCCAGATCAGAGACGTCACGACGGTCGCTAGCTTCGAAGATGATGAAGGTTTCGCCGAGGTGGTCGAGTCTATTCGCATGTACGAAGAGGCTATTCCTGAGGCTAAGGGGAAATATACAATTATCAACAAGGACACAGCAGAGAAGGTAATGCGTTCAGTGGACCCACTTGCTGAAAACGACATACTGATTGTTCCAACAGGAGTATCATCTCAAGAAGTCTAGTGGTGCTCTGGTCGTTCATTCTCACGTTTTCTGGCCATACAGGCTAGTTACGAACCTTCTGCAGCGCCTTCTCCAACTTTATACAGAGCGTTTCGCAATCGAGACTCACACGCCAGTAATCTCGGTCACAATTGATGAGGCTGACAATGAATACCCCTACATATTGACAACTCCCAGAGGGACAGTCAGAGCCGCCAAAGTCTTTCACTGCACCAGTGGCTTTACAGGCCACTTTCTACCCAAGCTCAGGGGAGCAATCTTCCCATGCCGACTATCCATGACAACGCAGAAGCCAGGACCCCAGTGGGGAAACCGCCCCAACTCATGGCTCTTCCATTCCAAGCAATCGTATGACCCCAGCACCACCGTAGTCGAGCAAGGTCTATTCTGGATGCAGCAAAATGCAGAAACCGGTGACCTGTTCGTTGGAGGCGACCTGCAGAGGTTGGACGACTTTCTGTCCTCAGACGATTCTCTCATCAGTGCTGAATCTGCGAAAAACCTTATTGACTTGCTCCCTAAGAGGCTCTTCAAGGAGGGGTGGACCAATCCCATCACAAAGACTACAATGACCTCCGCCACTGCTCTTCATAGAATCTGGTCTGGAATTCTCAGCATGACGGCCGATCAAGTCCCGATTGTGGGGAGCGTGCCGGCAAGTATCAGCGGTAGAAATCTTGAAGGGGGAGAGTGGATTGCGGCTGGCTTCAATGGATACGGCATGTCACAGTGTTGGTTATGTGGTGAGGCTATCGCTCGTATGGCCTTGGGAGAGCCAAAGCCAGAGTGGCTCCCGGATGTCTACCTGAGTACTGAGAGGCGCCTGGGGGATGAAATGTCCATGGGCCCAGAGGCAGCCCTGGCGTCATTTTTTGCAAGGTGATATAGGGTGATAGATGGGTTTGGCATGCAGGTGTCAATCTGAAGGAGTTGTATTGAGAATCGAATCATGACCGCTGGTTTAGTTCTGTGAATAGTATGACTTTAGGTGTAATTGCCAACGCCGCTTTCGCTGATCATCTTAGAGTCCTTCATGCTACATAGCCAAGCTTATATCGGTAACTTAATGCACGGCAGCTGGCATCTCCGAAGAATTACAATAAGATATTGTTCAAGAAGACCGTCTAAATTACACCTTTCTGGCTTTGACGAGGCAAAATGTGTACCTAGCTCTTAGAACATTCACCATTTACTTGGATATATGAGATACCCCCGGTTTGCATCCCCTATCCAGCTATACATATAACAATATGCCAAAAATGGTTTTTTTCGGTCTGACCATACTAATCTACAAGTGATTTCCCCTATTTTGACAATATATATAATTCTAACCCCTAAATACATACTTATTTCGACCATTCCAAGCCTGTCTGTATATCCCCCCACCAAGCCCGTATAAGGTCCTTCCAATAGTACGACCGAGGTTCCCACTGAGGCCGATCACCAACTTTCGGAAAAGCCGAACCACCCATCCTAACATACGTAGCGTTCAAATTAAGGAACGGCAGCTCCTTCATCTCACTTTGCTCTTCATCACTACACCGCGGAGACACAATGCTCAACCCTTCCTCCCTCATTTGTTTCAATATCCGACAGGTCAGCTGTGCAGTTGCATCAGCACCCAATGTCCAGCTAGCATCGACATATCCCAGAGCAAACACCATATTCGGTAGCCCATCAACCATCGTACATTTCCACATAAAATGGTCCGGAATCGAAAACCGGACTCCGTCAACCGTGATGGGAATTCCTCCTGCGATGTTCATTTTCAATCCGGTAGCAGTGATAATGATATCAGCATTCAATTCGGCGCCGGATTGCAGCTGGATGCCCCTCTCTGTCACTGTTTCAATCACCCCGGTTACCACGCTGCCACTTCCGTTCCGGAGACATTCAAAAAAGTCACCGTCGGGACATGAGCACATCCGTTGTTCCCATGGATTGTACCTGGGCGTGAAATGGGGATCCAATGGCACCTCCTTGGGGAGCTCCCTGCGGGTAACTTCGAGACATAACCACTTGGCGAGTTTAGGGAACCAACGGCAAAAAGTCACCAATATGAGCGGCACGATGATCCATTTGAGTCGAATAAGGCTGGATGCTAACCGCTCGGAGCAGATCCATCGAATCAGTCTCTCGTTAGCGTCTTCACTTGGAAACGACAGCACATAGCTAGGGGAACGCTGTAACATAGTCACACTAGATGCTTCCTTCGCTAGTGACGGCAACAGGGTGATAGCCGTCGCACCGGAGCCGATAATGACGATATCCTTGTTGGTATAATCGATGTCGGATGGCCAAAACTGCGGGTGGATGACTGTTCCTTGGAATCGATTGGTCCCAGGAATATCGGTCGCCAGCGGTTCATGATAGTCATAGTACCCAGTGCCCATCATTATGAACCGGGTGCGTAGAGACACGGTGGCCGCCCCGTCTTTGGAGACATGAACCGTCCAGGCCTTATTACGAGTGGACCAATCCATCCTATCCACCCGATGGCGGAACTTGATTTTCTGGTCGATTCCTTCCTGCTCCGCTGACTCCTGGAGATACCTACGGATCAACGAGCCGTGCGCGATCGAGTTCTTTTGAGTCCAGGGACGCCATGCAAAGCCAAACGTAAACATATCGGAGTCGGACCGTATTCCTGCATTTAATCCCCTTTAGTCACAATCAAAGTCCACCAAATACCCCGTCAGCCCCCAGCATACCTTACCTGGATACTGAAACAAACTCCACGTTCCACCGATTTCATGTCGTTCCTCAAGAACACAGTAGCTCAAGTCCGGATGGCTCTCCTGCAGCCTATACGCAAAATTGATCCCAGAGACACCAGCACCAATAATGATTACATCGTAGTCGAGACGGTTGTTTTCTTCAGACATGTTGAGGGGAAGGCGGGTATACTCTAGCCGTCGTTGAATTCAGGTAATGGTAATTTTCAGCATTAGATCAACCCCCGGCGACTGATATAGTTTTGTCCCCGGCTGGCCTTGTCCAGGGGTACGGCTGTATCATACGCATTGCCACTTCAACGCCCGTGAACCCTAGGTTGATATCAACTTCTCCCTCGGTGCCGCGGGATCCGCGGAATGCGATGGTTCGGGGGGTGGCGGCTTGTATGCCTGGCTAAAGTGTAACTGCTACGCAAGATCTGCGACTCGTCTTCTGAACTGGAGTCGGTGTCGGAACCGCTACTGAGCCGTGTGTTGCTGTATCCACACCATGGAACCATATTTTCCAATATGGAAGCCGTCCGGCTATCGGCCTTATAGCTCGGACCTTATAAATAGAGCTATACTGGTCACAACGCTTTCGCTATTCTTGTTAATCATCGTGTTGCACTTAAAATACGTTAGTATTGCAACCTTGACATGGTTTCATTTGTTCATATGCATCATCACTATTTTTAAAACGTTATTCTAGACTCTGTGAGAGCTCAAGAGTGGTTCTTAAGCCAAGGTAGGGGACGCAAGAGTGTGTACCTGGCTGGAATATAGTACCAACCAGCTTTGAGCCATGACAGTTGATGTTGCGTTGAATAGGTAAGGGAGTCAATTCAGTAGTAAACAGGAATAGTTGTGGCTTTTTTTATTCATGATTTACCTCTCACGGAAGGGAAAGGTAGATAGAATCTAGCTATAGGGGAAATAGTATACCAAACAGCTGGACGTAGGATACACACCGCACTTTATCTCTCGCTTCATCTGTACCAGCTAAGACAAGTGCGTGCCACGTCTCAGAGAGCTATCCCTTCTTACTGGGATTATATTTCAAGACCAGAGCGCGGTGGTGCATTTACATTCTGGATTAAAGTGTATCATTATCCACATACGTTAAGCTGGTATCCGTCCAAGACGCTAAAGAAATGTAGAGAATACACGTGGACTCCAAACGAGAGCCGAGAAGGTTATCCCAATGCAAGAAAGATTTAAACACCGTCCAACAATGCATAGATGCGTCATATAAAGAGAAACAAGGAAAAGTGTCAGGGTTAAAGAAAGACAATAAAGAATATCAACCGAATCATGTCATGAAATCTAATTTCACGCCCCTCGTCGAGGCCGTTTACTCTCACCCCCCATTCTCATGCCTCCTCGGCCACCGCCATCGCCGTGTCCACTTTCATCGCCCCCAGGTCTTCCACGCTTGCGATGGGAGCCTCCTCCGCTGCCGCCATCACGGTTATAGTCTCTGTCGCGTTGACGATCCCGGTTCCGATCCCGGTCTCTATCACGCGGTTCCCGGCCGCCGCCCCAGCGTCGATCTTCTTCAGCGTTACCTGGGAGGGGTGGCGGGGGAGGGGGCGGAGGTGGGTGTCCGCCAAGCGAAGATGGAGGCCGAAGGCGCCCTTCCTGTTCCTGACTCTGGGCGTCTGATGCATCCTCCCGGTCACGTCGACGACGATTGTCGTCGCGTGATCCGGCCCCTCGGCGTGATGCTTCGCGGGACTCGTACCGTTCTTCCCGAGTGCCACCTGCGCCGGCATCACTTCTACGACTGCGCTCACGTTCGTAGTCTCGCGTTCGATCTCGGTGCTCCTCTCTTCTGCTGCTACTCCGCGCTCCCTCCTCCTCGCCGGTCCGACGATCACGTTCCCTATCCCTATCACGGTCACGATCACGGTCCCGTTCTCTGTTGTGCTCTCTTTCTCGATCTCGGTCGTGGCCCGAGTACCGCCCAGACCTTCGTGACTCGGGTCCAGACTCCTCTACTGGCTCCCCACGAGCACCACCTGGTCGATTCCGGGGTTGTCCATCATCCTCGGCGAAAGAACCAGAGGGTCGGACGGCCATAAGGTCAGGCCGATTCTGTGGTGGTCCCAACCGACCGCCTTCATCAGGAGCCTGAGGAGCATTCATACCAGCAGGCTGACGGTTGGCACCTCGGCCACGAATGGTTGGGCCTGGGGCCGCACGCTCCGCCGGTCCTCCAGATTGTTGCAGCATGTTATTGAGTCCAGCAAACCGCTTATCACCACGACCCCGTTCACCACCGTAACCGGGGCCTTGGGGTGGTCCGCGGTTAAGAGACGACGGCCCTTGCGGTGGTCCAAGCGCACTACGAGGTCCCGATGGAGGAACAACGGATGCAGGAGATGAAGGATGGCTGGAGCGCATGGGTCCTCCAAATGACCCTTCCGTAGGCTGCGGTTGAAGGTTCTTCAGCCGGTCTGGATGGATTCCAGTGGTGTCAAGCCTTTCAGGGCCAGGTGACGATGGGGCTGCGGGTGCGGACTGGTCAGGACCACCACGCATACCCTGGCGACCTGGCCCAGTCGGCGGTTGGCGTTCATTAGGTGCGTTCGGGGTGGTAGATGGCCCAGGCCCGCCTCGTCCACCTCTTCCCGGTGCGTTTCTCATCCGGGGTCCAGATGGGATTTCGGCCGAAGGCTCTGGCTGACGCAAACGTCCGTGGCTCAGCTCAGAGTCTCTGGATTCGTGAGCTTCCATGGAGGGTCGTCCCACCCGTTCGCTGCGAGGTCCGGTCGGTAAATCCTCATGCCGAGAATGTGTTTGTCCAAAGTTACCGGATCGGCGGTCGTCAGGGAAGCGTTCCGGGCGGTTTGGAAGTTCCACTCTTGGAGGTGACAATGTTCTCGATGGCAAAGGTCGCCTATCATCCTTGTCTTGTCGCAGTGCATCCCCACGTCGATAGCCCTCCCGGTCAGGATTATCGTGTATCATCTCTGCGCGATCAGGGTGCGTCGGTGGACCAGAGCGTGCGCCAGGCGGTGCGTCTCGAGCATCCGAAGGGCGCAAACGTCCAGAGCGATCCGGCCACTCCGGTTCTCTTGGGAGGCGCCCCTCGCGGTAAGGAGGACCACGGAACGGCTCATCCATAGATGGCCTTAGAGGATATTCTCTATCGAGACGACCATAGCCTCTTCCATCACTCACAGGTTGTTCAAACGATCTATTGTAATCGTGCTCACCACCATAGCGGCCGCCTCGAGGGTAATCTGAATGCCTATCGCGTCTGTCGTCTAGAAGGTCCGGTCGTGGTGGCAACCTTCCATCCTCCCGGTAAGGACGATTAGGCGTATGCGCCTGCGAGCGTACATTTTGGTTGCTGGGCGGCGCTCGTTCTGGGTCAGGGCGTCGAGGAATGTTTGCTTGCCGGCCAGGTTCAGGCCCCTTTGGAGGCGCTTGTGCTGCAGCAGGTGCTGGGGAAGCAGGGGCGGGCTGACCAGTGGTTCGAGACTCAACCGCTGGAGTAGCAGGTTTGTCATTAGTTGTTGATTCAGTACCGCCTGCCTGCTGCGTCTGAGAAGCAGTCGGTTCAGCTGTGGTTGAGGCTGTGGTATCAGCTTTCTCAGACGACTTCTGGCCCAGTTTATCTGCGTCTGTTGTGTTCTTCGACGCAGCATCGGTCATTTTAGCGTCCTCAATCTCTCCATCCTCGACTTCCGTTTTTGTAGGTTCTGTCTTGAACGTAGCGTGAGGTCTGTGGTTTGAATTGTCAGAAACGCGGGTCAGGGTTGTAAAGTTATCCTTTAGGTTGTATGGACTTACTCGGTGGTTGGTTTGAACTCCACGGCGGAAGCGTTCAAGCCGGGAGTTGACGATTGAGGCCGTGACGGTAGAGATTTTCCATTTGTGTTCTTTTCAGCTGCTTCGCTCTTTGAGGGATTGCCCTTCCCTGCTGCGGGTTGACTAGTTATCATAAAGGCCTGGGGAAGCATCCATTTCTTTTCGCGCCGGTTGAGATCGCCAATCAGAGAGGCTGCGGGAATCTTCACATCATCTCGCTCGTCGTTCTGACTGAGATTGTTTACACTGGTTAACATATCACGGCCAATCCAGTTCACGGCAGGGAAGTTTTGCACAACTCCCTTGAGGACACTGATGGCATTGCGAATGTGCATGTATTCGCCGCCATTCAGACAAGTTTTGAGGGCAGCGGCCAGAAGACGGTGCCACTTGTACAAAAGTCGGCGGAAGTCCTCATACTCCAAAAATGTCGTTGGTTTGCCTTCCGGGTCAACAAGCATGGCAAATCCAGGAAGATCTTTCTTAGTTCCGAACGCTTCCTTCTCATAGACGGCCTTGTCAGCATGCCAGCGGCCAAGATCTCGGATGATCTCGTTAAGGAAGCGGCCAAGGTTATCAGCTTCTCTTGAAGTGCACTGGAAAATCAATGCGGTAAGTCTCTGCTCTCGGAACAATTGGTCTAGAAGACCGACAGTCCGAAAGTTAGGCGCTCCGGATGTATGGAGGAATTTAAGGAGTTTAAAGCAGTAAAATGCGTCAATAGGCGACAAAAGCAATCGGGGCATGAAGCACTGCTCTAGCAAGGCCACATTCAGCGAATCGTGTTTCCCACGCATACCAGCGAACCATCGATCCTTCTCCTTCTGCAGCTTCGTCCTTGTCTGGCCATAAGACTTCAGATGGGCCTTGTTCTCCTCCAGTATGCGGTCCTGAAGCTGAGTTATCTGCTTCTTTTCCCGCTCCTTTCTCTGGCTGCCAGCCATGCTAATGTCAGATCGGTCGTTACCAATAGCAATAACTTTCTTCTTCTGGCGGTCTATTTCGTCCTCATATGCTTTTTGAGGCACGTGAACGTCGTAAAGAGACAGTTGCCAGAAGGTGACATAGAAATGCAGGCCAACCACACCCCATGTTTCAGAAGGCAGAGCTGACTTTACCTGGTCTTGAAGGTCTTGCATAACAGGATTCAGAGGTGATTCGGAAGTAACTGAAGCTGTGGCGATGGCTTGTTCTGTCGTTTTGTTCACAGCATCGGTATCTGGAGGCTTTTCAGACTGATCTTTGTCAACATCCATGGCATTCTCAGTAAGCTGCCCGCCATCCTGAACTGCCTCTTCTCCTTCATCCGTTTCCATCTTGTCCGCCTCATCTTTAGGCGGAGATTGTTCCTCGCCCTCACCACTCTTGGCCACCCCTGCTTCCTCTTCCGGTGTCGCTCTTTCAATCTCAAATATCTTCTTGGCCACACTCGGTCGTCGAATCCAAAAAGCTATTTCAGGCTGGACTCCGAACTCACTAATCAGTGACGCAAGGTCAGGGACAAATGAATCGAACTCCTCCACTGACATGTTGCTCCGCAGAAGGTCCAGATACTGAGCTAGGACTCGGTGGATTTCGTCAAATACGTTACCCAGGAGTTTAAGTTCCGAGGAACCCTCTGACTCCTGGAAAATACAGGTCCAACGTTCCTGGGCAATTGCAATAAGCAACTGACCAGCAAGCTTGGAAACGGTCAACGACTTCATTAGCCGTCTCGATGTAGTTTTCGACTCGTGTCGTCGGTCCAACAGCTGTAAGATTGTTTGGGCTTGAAGGACTTCACCACCTGCCATGGCCTGTATTTGGTTGTCGTTAAAGTTGGTGTCGGTGATGATGCCTGCCATAGAACTGATCATCTGTTCTAGGACAATAAGATCGGTGGAATTGTTGTGTCGAAGCTGTTCAACAACATATTGCAGCACGGGGGTAGGATCCATTACCGAGTACCGCTTGAAGGTTCTGCCCGCAAAGGTTGACAGGGCATTCAGCCAGCGACTGGTCAGTAATCCACCCTCTTGAACACGGCTTCTACCCTTCTGGCCAAGCGAATTGATCAACGCCCATGTCAAAATGTCGTACCCGAGGTTAGTGAAGTAGCGTGCACACTCCACGACGACTTCGATGAGATTTTCATAAGATTCAATTTGGCTGATGGCGACATTGATAACAATACCGGGATTTGCATACGCAATCTTAGCCAATGCACGAGCCATCGGCCGTATATTCGTTTTACTCAGCCTCTTGAGTACGTCCTTCGTTTCCGCCCTTGCTTGGTCAAACGCCGACTTGACATCCGGAAGGCGAGATGTTTGTCCAGAATACCACTCTGCATACATGTTGTATCGAGTTTCCCGGGGGAAGAAGCTGACTAGATCGAATACTTCGTTGACAACACCGGGGTTTGCTTTGGTCAAACTAATGGCAGGTACCAACAGGCGTTTGCAGAGGTCCTTCCACCGGGCCCTGTTGTCAGGCGAATCATCTTTAGTCAGACTGTCTTTTCCAATCCTTGCGAGTTTTGTCAGTAAACTGGCGTCCTGTCCAATTTTGTGTCCAGAAAGGTTCAGGAATGATGAGCATAGGGCAAAGACATCGTCAACGTTCTGGCACAGAGGGACATTATCGGCCCAGTCGTCCCAGTAGAATCTGTAATCAGTTCCATCATTCGTGTCCTCCTTGTCAAGTTGGGCCCATCGAAGCACTCGCCTCGGAGGTGCTTGGGTTAACCGGATCTGACCCTTCGGTATGCCGGACTGGTCTGAACTCAGGATCTGCTTCTGCTCTCTAAGCTCCTCTGCGGATGGTAGGGGGCGCAGCGAAGCGTACACTTTGCTCAAACAGTGATGGAGAATACGATGGATAAACTCCGGAAGTTCCGGGTAGCCGTCCATAAGCCAGGGAAATTTGCTGAGTATGAAAAGGGACTCGGGAAGAGCGCCAATTGCCAGTAAGCTCTTTAGAAGCATCACTTTTTGGTCTGACGGCTCAGGAAGCTCATCTTCCTCGGCCTTAGCTGGAGTTGACCTTTCCGCCTCCTGGTCTTTCCCGGGTGTTGCTGATCGTGTCTCTGATTCCCGAATGCGAGGAGTGGGTGTAGGTAGGGTATCATCCGACAAAGCACCAGCCATCATCAACGCATTCACACCCCCACCAGGCCGCGCCGCCCTCTCCCTTTCCGCTTTTTCTTTCATTTTTTCCTCCTTTAGAAGATCCATGGAATCATCAGGTCTCCAAAGATGAGGGTACAAGTCACGTAGTGAAATGAATCCTACCTTAATCAGCAGGGCCGCCAGATAGATAAGATTATCTGGAAGAATGTCCGACTTGCTGCGAGCACGAGATGAGTAGAAGCGAAGCTTGAATCCGAGAAGCTGTGCCGCCACTCGATTCCCCTTAGGTGGCAATGTCCCTGTCTCCTCGATCCATTTACGTGTTCCAGCCTCCTCTTCCGAGAGGCTATTGCTTTCAGGGAGTATCCGTTTCAGCTCCTCCCCAGATACTGGTTCACGACCAATCTCGAAGAAGGCCCGGATTCCAATCTCTTTGACTCGCTTCCAAAATTCCCTATCTCGATGTTGGTTTGTGTGCATCAACTCGGCTCGTTCTTCGTCTGTCGTTACCCATCCCGCAGAGCCTGGTAGTGCCCAGTTTGGAAGCCCGGAATCACGGTTATCGCCATCAACACCGCGGAAAGCATCCTCCTTGGGCCACCATGAGCTAGCTCTTAATAGCTTCACAAAGAATCGATATTGCTTAACGAGTACGGCAGCGAAAACATCTAACGTGACGTCAAGTACGCGACCGACATCCATATCGAACGCGCCGATCATTGCCTTCACCCTCTCGAAGGTATCCTCAACGACTTCGCTCGACGGAGGTTCATTGTTGCTGGTTGTGAAGAGCTCGGTGAGAAGCTTTGAATACCCCTCGGATTCTTCACGCAATAGGTTATAGTTAGACTGTCGGTAAAGCAGATTGGTCTGCTTCCGAATTCCCATACGGGCGAATGTATCACGGACAAGGCCCAGAGACTGGAGAAGTGGTGTATCGAGCTGCAGGCGCATAAGAGCGGCGTTGATTCCAGTCGAAAATACCAATGGCTTCAAGGCAGGGTTCGTTGTGTCGGAATCGGTCACGATAGATAACGTATCCAAGAACAGAGAGCGGGTATCAAGGAGGGTTGTCGTCTGTCCTTCACTAACCATATCGATATCTTCCGCAGCAACATCTGCTCCTATGATATCTTTAACTACCGCTCCAGCATCCGTCGGCGACAGCCGTCCGTAAAAGGCGGCCCGAATCACCTCCTGGTATATCGCGGCCAACTTTGCGATATCCTGCTCATTCTTTGCATGTAGTCCATCCTCAACAAGTTTTTGTTTCCCCGTAGAGGACCATGTCTCAACCACAGTATCACTCACGTACTCATAATCGAATGGGGGAGGTGGAGCTGCAAGTTTGACAGAAGGAACATGCGATATCTGGGGTTGCGGTGTGGGCGGTGGGTGTGGCTGTGATTGCGAAGGAGCCGGCGAAGGTGATGGGGGAGGTTGGGGTTGATTCATCGCTGGGGAGGCGCCGTTTGCCTGATTCTGATCCAGAGCTTCTTTCGCCGGCGTTGTGTTTGGAGGCGACATAGCAGTATCCTTCCGACCGCCAGCCTGGTTCTGGTTATCATTGCTAGGTCTCCGTCCAAGATTATTCCTTCCCCCTCGATTATTCTGCCGGCGCCCTCGTCCGCGAGTATCGGAGTGATCGCGAGGTAGGTTATGTTGCGCCATGTTTAGGTTACTCGGTCGGTGAGGAGAGGGCCGTTGGCCGTCGTTTACTGAATCACTAGACCAAGTTCTTTCGCCTCTTTTTCTTTTTCCTCCGCCACCTGGAGCCATGACAGCTTAATCAAAGCTACCTTGGATTGCTCAGGCAGAGAACCGGAATGTTTCCGACAGGTCGCAAGTCATGAGCGGAGCCTGGGTTTGACTTTGTCAGCGTGTACCACAATTAAGATGAGGGTTGGAGCAATTAGGCATGGAAGGTAAAAGCAGTGGGGATGGAACAACCTGCTGTGGAAATGACATGTGACGGAATCTCGAGAGTAAGATTGCCCTGTTCTGAGACAAAGGTATCTTGGGTTATGGACTCGGTGATTGACGATAATAAAGAGGATTGCACCGCGAGTGTCGCGCTTGGGTCGCTTGTGTTACCCGCGCTCGGCGCTAAGCTTTTTGCGGTCTCCGCTCAATGTTTTTTCACTCCAGCCTCATGCCAGTTATTCAGGCTTAAAAAGAAAAAATGGTCCAGGGTTCCGACGGTGTGTTCGAGGATTAAGGCGAAGGGGCAAAGCAGCAACCGACCGAGCAGACAAAGATCGTCTTGTCCGGGCG
>NW_022475597.1:0-35388 GCF_009193585.1 Aspergillus caelatus
TTGTCTTTTTTGACCTGAGCACTATGCTTCGAGTTAGTCAGCTGCCACCAGGACATTCTTCTCTTCAAGCAACTTTGCGAGCTCCCCGTTTTGATGCATCGACATCAGAATATCACAGCCACCAACAAACTCCTTATCCAAATATAACTGTGGGATGGTTGGCCAGTCGGAGTATTCTTTGATACCTAAACAGAAACACTAGTTAATGAACGTGAACCCAATTGAAGCGTCAACGATCCTGCGAGTTTCAATGCCAGGACATACCCTGACGCAATTCAGCATCCTCCAGCACGTTGAATGCGACAAACTTCTTCGGATCAACCCCTTGCAAGCCTAAGATCTGGATACTTGCTCGCGAAAAGCCACACTGAGGAGTTTCGGGGGTACCCTTCATGAAAAGGACAACTGGGGCAGATGCAATGGCTTTATCAATTGCCGATTTCGTCTCAGAAGAGAGTAGTCGAGCGTAAAGGGTAGATGGTAATTGAACACCATAGGGTCGCAGTGACAGCGACTGTGGCCGCGAAAGCGGTCGGAATGCCTGTTTCGGTCTGCGTCAGCTTGTGAAAGGTCATGGGTAATCAGCTGAGTGTGATATTCATGAATAAAGCATGAAGCATGGGTTGACCTTACCGACGAGAAAGCCGCTCTTGAGAACATTTTTGGAGGTGCTAGCACATCAGATACTTTTGTCTACTAGTAGTAAGATTATAAATGCTGGGTACTACCCGTCATGCTACTAAGACTTGGCTCACTAAGCAGCAGCCAATCATGCGGTCAACGTCACCATTCAGTTCTATTCCGCTTTTGTCAGCACCCAATTCCAGGTACCAGCGAGCAAGTAGTACTCCGTACCGCGGTGCCACTTGTAGTACCCTATGTACTCTTGAAGTGCCTAGCGCAATTTAGTCAGGGCAGCTAATGATATACAGTAGTAGCACCCTGCCCGAGTCCGCGGCTGTCTAGCCATCTCATTATGGCCAAGGATTCGATGGTAATAGGAACGATAAATAATCCGGCTTATCGGAAACAAGAGGATGATCGCAAGTGGATCAGGTGGTAGACCGCTCACTACGAGGAGCCTCTTCGCTCCAAGAATACGCAAGACCCGGTGACTAGGTTATTGGAGACTCACGAAGCGTGCTGTGAGACCGACAAGTGAGTGACGCAAGCAAGATACTAACACCGAGTGTTAAGTATAGACTTAATTTGAGCTGGGGATTTCCTTCCCTTGCCGCATTGAGAGCAAGGTCCTAGATATGTCTAAACACAATAATCTAATGCTACAATATTGGCCGATCAGCTGAGCTCTCCATTGGATTTAGGAGTTGCGTCTGTGATCACTTGGGGTGATCTTGTATCCTTCCCGCCCAAACCAGTCGCACGCGCTATATAGTCAAACAACATACCCATGGTAATGCCACCTCCAGTGAGCAAACAACCATTCTTGAACCACCACCAGCAATTCTGGACATTTTTTAGCTGAACCCTCCATATCATAATTCCAAGAGAAAGAGCCGCGCTACCACAGCTGCCAATAAAGAAGATAGGACCAGCGCCAGCCGACACGCCCGCTGCAGCAAGCAATGCCACTTGGACAACTGCTAGAGCAGAAAGAACAGTTTTTGTATTGTGTTCATGACGAAGAGCGATAGACTTGATACCTGCCGCTACATCATCTTTTATGTCCATATGGGCGTAGATCATATCGTACAGGATTGTCCAAGCGATACAGCTAGAATAGAGTGCTGCTGCTGACTCCAAGGCAGAATTGTTGCTGAGAAGATCTATGCCCAGCGCAGGAAACCCCATCATCGCACCCCATGAAAATGTTAGGCCCAGAACGGCTTGCGGGTAGTACGTGATGCGCTTTGCAAGGGGGTAAGTCGTCACAAGAAGCAGACTAGGTATCCCATACCAAAGACACAGCGTTGGGAACTGAAGAAGAATGCCCAATCCCGCCAGCAACTGCATCCCAGTGAACACTACAGCTTTGCGCGGGGAGACTGCCCTTCTAGCGATCGGCCGAAATTTGGTGCGTTCAACATGTGGATCCAAATTCCTATCCCACAAATCATTGATTGTACAACCCGCACCTCGCATGACCAAAGCTCCCGCTAGAAACAGCCCCATCGTCCCAAGAACTTGAAAAGGGGTCGACGGTGTCATTGGCGCCGCGAGAAGTGTCGAGAATGCGCATGGGAAGAAAAGATAGTATGTGCCAGTAGGGTTGTCAAGGCGTATCAGTTCGGCGTACGGTATCCAAGACTGAGGAAGAGAGGCAACAAGTCCTGTCTTAGGTGGAGTGTAATGAGTTACCGAGGCCGGTTCTGCTGTATCGGGTGATTTGGTAGCTGATGGTGATGTGTACGGTATGTGAGAATTGAACCTTCTTAATGCCGATCCTGCTTGTGTAGTGGGCTGGGGTGTAGCAAGAAGGGCAGACCTCTGCCAAGTATAATAGCCCGAAATAAAGCGAGGGGAGAGACTATGTCGAAGGTACGCCAAATCACGCCTGTTGTGACGAACTGTTCTTACTTCCAAGCATCTGCGTGATTGCATACTCCAATGCATGGCGACACGAGTAGTAAACCCCATTTTTCAAGGCTATCAGGTGGTCTATAGAAATCGACTGTAGCGAAATACCAAGAGCTTTTCTTCGATGCTTTAGTGGGTAGGTCAATTGAAGTTCATCTTGGTGAGAGAAGTAAGCAGGGTCAGATTGCTGCGCTGCACTCGTTCAGATGGCTGGTGCAGGAATGCCCTCACAGACGTCAGCCTGTAGGTCAGTGTTCCTTTAGCTGTATAGGGTTTCAGTGTCTTTTCAAGGGTTGTGTGCGACTCCAGTGGTCTAAGCATTCTATGCAGTATCAGGATCCAGAATCTTTTCCCTTCTCTAATGGACGGATGACCCACAGTGACAATATTCAGGTCTAACCGAATGCAGGAAGGCGCAGCGGGTACCTACTTGACCGTCATGCAGAGAAGCTCTTGGGTATCGCGATTGTGGGAACTTGACGATTTGCTGCTTCACAATCTTGCTTTCTATGTCTACTTGCAATCAAACCTTCCCTCACTTTGCTCTGTCATGATCGTCAACTTCTGCGCCTCTCAGCATTTGTGGGGTTTGATATGGCAAATACTTCTTTGAACTACGACGCCGAAGACGATTACCACTAAATCCTGCTGTTGCTCCGCCTTGCATCTCCGGATCACTGTGCAAGGGCCCATATCGTGCTGGTTTGAGTGATTCAAGGCTTTCCAATCTTAGAAAATGCACTTCTGCCAGGCCTTATGGTGATTTACTGTGATATACTTTGATTTTTATTGGAAATCACATGGAGAGGCGCCAACCTTCTTGCTACTTCGTTGTTCCAACCTTAGATTTTATTGGGAGTTACTAAGATGCCTGCTCAACGGCCCCGGGCGGCCTTTGAGCCCATTTCTCCAGACCTGGATATTGCGAACTTAGTAGACTCGACGCCAAATTTCGAATATGTAGCTAGGATACATTGCGATGCAATTGATGCGAATGGCCTGGAGAACTTCGAGAAGCTCGTGTGGCTTCATGTTGTTCTGGGCGGAAAGCCCCTAGTTATCGAAGGGTTTAACCAGAGGCTTGACAGTTCTATATTCTCCGAGAAATGGCTGAGGAGTCACTATTCAATGAAGAGTGAGTAACCCTTCCAGCCCCGCGTGCGCAGCCTGTTGTCTGACCGTAATTTATATGAAGCGGAATTTGCTCGGAATCTCACGACAAAAACTGACCTTCCACTTACTATTGGGCATTATTTGAAGAATATGCATCTCCTTACGAATCAATGGACTACTCGTAACTACAAAGATCCAAATCGTCAGAGGATTTATCTTAAGGATATCGACTGCCCCAAAAAATGGCATGACCACCTCAAACAGCTTATTCCTCCTCCGTTGTTCTATCTAAACAAGTTACCGGAGATGTTCGAAGGCCCCGGAGCGAAGACATTATCGTCAAACAACGAACTATTGGCACGGTCAGCTTCGGGGAGGCCTATTGCCAAGGCCGGGGACCTCATGAGCTGTCTTCCGCCCTTCATGCGTGCTGAAAACTTGATGTGCTATATTGGTCACGAAGGGACTTACACCCCAGCTCACCAGGAGATGTGCGCCAGCCTTGGACAGAACATAATGGTTGAAGCATCTGATGGTTCTGTTGAATACGGGAAAGCAACCAAGCCAGGGTCTTCCATCTGGTTCATGACTGAGAGCAAAGATCGCCACGTCGTAGCTGAGTACTGGATGTCTACGCTGGGACATGATATTGATATCGAGGATCACTTTGCCCAGATTAATGCATGGAAAGCGGCCCCGTTCAAAACGTATGTTGTCGAACAAAGACCGGGGGATTTTCTTTTGGTTCCTCCACTAGCCGCACACCAGGTGTGGAACCGTGGAACGAGAACGATGAAAGTAGCATGGAATCGAACTATTGCAAAAACATTAGAATTGGCCTTGTTTGAGGCGCTCCCACATGCTAGAATGGTATGTCGCGACGAGCAGTACAAAAATAAGGCCATTGTCTTTTACTCGCTCAATTACTATTCTGATCTTCTTTGTGAGATGGGCGACATCGGCGTTTGGGGCCTTCGAGTGCAATTGCTGCTAGAGGATTTCGAGCTTTTATTTGAACTTTATACCCATATCCTGCTTTCCGAGAGTTTTTCGCATGATCCACCGAAAGGAAAGGATTTTGAATACGTTCCTTTCGATAGCAATATTACTTGCTCATATTGTCGAGGCAACATATTCAATAGGTTTTTGACTTGCCCCTGGTGCATTGGTGAGGGAGATGATACTTACGACATTTGCATGGAGTGCTATACCATGGGCAGAAGCTGTGCTTGTGTATCAAAATTAAAGTGGGTTGAGCAGTTCCGTTGGAGTGAACTGACCGGAAAGTATGAGAAGTGGAGGCAGCAACTACTAAGGTTCGCCGAGGCTAGGAGTGATAAATACCCATGTCTCCCCGCGAAGAGTGCCCAGCTGGGCAAAAAATCTCTAGCTGAGATATGCCATGAGCAGATGAAACGTCGCCCTTGGGTCGATGTCACAAATCCGGTCCGTCAGCGAATAGAGGAAAAGAACAGTGGTTCGGAGAATGCTACCCCTACTCGGAAGCGAAGGAAAACTCACAAAAGCAATACATACACAAGTGGTGGCCGATGCCATATTTGCAAGTGTGCTGAACCTACGTGGAAGCTCGCCTCATGCTCATACTGCAACTTGAGTTACTGCTATGGTAGTCTCTTCAGGGCCTTTAATATCAAACCACAGGATACCATGGAGATGTATCGCTGGATGTGTCCTAGATGTCAGAAAATTTGCAGTTGCGCCGCATGCCGTCGAGATCCGACCATGAATCCTTACGAACCAAGATGCACTTTATTGGGCCACGACACCAGGAAGGTAGCAGATCCGCGCAGCGTGGAAAGTTTGGTGGATTTCCGTCAGTCCAACCTCCGATGGTTGAAGAAGGCTGGTGATGATGAAGTAGGTCGACTGAAAAGACATCAGAAAGAGGCAGATGAGAAGCGCAGCAAAGCCTTGGTTGATAATTGTATTGAGCTAGAGTTCCCCCAGGCGGTGAGCGAGTATCCAGAGAGTGTCCAATTGACTTCCCCTACGACTGGGTACTTCAAGGACTATAGAGACATACCCGTTGATCCTGCACTGGAGAAATTAGATGGATCTTTCCTCGCTCCGCCGGAATCCAGTCAGTGACATGTGCAGATTCGCGTGGGAAAGGCAGGAAGCGCCGCAGACATGACAAGAAAGGACACCTGGAATGGTGATATGGATCTAATAATGTATTAGGAAAGATCTATCTTAATTTTTTTAACCCCCCTATGATCTCTTTATTGGCGGATGGAGTGGCTGAAGTCATTGGACTATTTGGCATCACTATCCAATACTGATACCATTTGAAGAAGAATGAGACACGGATGACCTCGGGCATCCACGAAGCTTTGGTCCTAGACAATGAAGAGAGCATCGTGAATATCTAGTTAGTTGCAACTGTACAAGACGAGAAGGAGCGGCAAGGGAGGGCGAAAGGTATGAAGAAAAGAGAAAATTGAGTGCTAATTGTATATGATTAGTGCAATCAGTAGCTATGCCATAAGCCCTAAACTCCTTTATACCCGTATCGGAGATCCTCAAGGTGTTTAAGGTCAACAGAGACCATCATTTTCCGCGCCAACATGATGATTGCAAGCATTCCTGCAATATATAAAGTTATTTCCATTTTCCTGAAGAAACGGCTGCGACCATATTGAGAGGCATAACTAAGAAACACTCACCTCCGGGAACAATATATGTTTTTGGCTGTCTATCGCGAGGTGGTTCTACAGGGGAGAAGAGCCACACTAATAGCAACAGGCCACATATTGCGGTATTTACAGGGAGAATAAACTTCCGAAGGTGGGTGAGGGTACCTGAACCTCGCATGGATCCTTTGCCCTTCAGATCTGGGCGCTGGAAGGGGAAGTACTTCATAGTGTATGCCGTGGCTATCAACGAAAGAATGCTTAAGAATGAAAGAAAGCGCTCCTGTAAGCCTGAGCCTTGCCGAATCACTGACGGAATGAAAAGTGAGATCGATAATATTGGGATGGCAGCGAAGGTAACCTATTTGATTAAGGTACCAAGTTTGAGTTTCACGTTTAGCAATGCTCAGAGTGACAACTTCTGAAGAGAGGCATTTACAGTATATTCTGCATTGCGCTTATTATTTTGCGCTCGCAAGCGTTCTATCACTAACTCCTGCTCTGCGAAATTGTTAGTGGAAAATTGTATTGAGTCTAACATGTCCATAACATACCCTCCTCGTCTAGCTCTTCACGTTCATGCTCATCATCACCCGAATCATCAGGATAACGAAACACCTTGCGCAGCCGTGCAGTTGCCATGGGTCCAGGTAGTGTTGTCCTCTAAGAGTTGCACAGTGACAAATCGCCCTTCAAGTTGTATGTACAACGGAAGATGACATTACATACTCTATATATTGCTAGGTCATCATTTCTACCTCCGCAGTTTGTCTTGTTTGGTTGTTCCTCTCCGCTCCACAGGCCACATCTGCCCCGAAAGGAACTGCTAGGTTGCTAACATATCATGATCTACTATCGTCGTGCCCATGCAATTAATATATGACTAAGCTCGCCTTTGTATCATATCAGTTAGCTAGCCATCTGGACTTGTCTTTACCCAGAAATGGCTCTGCATATTGCGCTGCGGCGCATTAACGCCGTGCGAACCCCATTCTCTCCTGGCCGGACTTTTCTTCGTCGCAATCTCACTCCTGCCCCGCACGCCAACTCGGGCCCTTTGATGGAACGACGGGCAGACCGCGAACTGCCCTCTGTAAACAAGGACCGACGGTGGATGCGGACCTTACCAATATTTGCTATCGCTGTCGGAGCTGCGATGCTAGGGATTTTCAACTACCAGAAGTCGTCTTCAAGCGTGGTTAGCAGTACCCTTTATGCTCTTCGCACCTCCCCGCGTGCTCGCGAAATCCTGGGCGATGAGATTTACTTTGCTCAAAAGATACCATGGATCAGTGGGGAAATGAATCAGCTACATGGACGTATCGACATATCCTTCAGGGTCAAAGGAACAAAGTCGCAGGGTACAATGAGGTTCCGCAGCATCAGGCCAGACCGAATGAGCTATGTTCGTTATAAACAAACACACTGTCCCCTTCTTTATCCGATAGTGCTCCTCTAACAGTTTTGTTCCAGTTTCGTACTGAGGAATGGAGTCTAGAGACGGAGGATGGCACCGTCGTTCAGCTCCTTGACAGCGCTAGTGACCCATTTCGTCAGCACGACTAATTACCATCAAGTTCCCCTGGAAGCTGCATCCTTGCATATGCGTGGTATTGTGCAGCACTTTCATCATTGTATATCTTGAAGCTCTCCGTGCACTAATCTAGGCATGTAAGCGCCGGGGCCATGGCACTTTTGGCTCCTTCACTCCATTCCGGTACGGAGCGACGGTACTTCAGAGTACAAAGGCCGCAGGGACAGACCCGAGGGAAATTTCATTGATGGGAATGAAATAGGGAGAGAGAAAAGGATAACAGGATATCATTTATGTATCATATACAGACGCCGCTTTGTGAAACGATATATTGTAATAGTACATTCTCAGAAGCAAACCAACCATCTATTAGGTTACAGAACTGATTCAGATGGGGATACGACTTCGGGCCATGGTTTCTTGATGGCATCTTGGATCCTGACGATGCAGCCTTTCGGCCCGCTGACAGCGCCTGACGAGGAATAGCCAAATTAGCATAGCCCAATGCACCTAGGAGTAGAGGAATCCTACCGTTGACAACAACAATCCCATTTTGCGAGTCAACCTTGAGAACCTTCAGGTTTTGTACCGTATTCTGCTCATTGCCCATATTTCCTGCCATCTTCTTCCCAGGATACACTCTGGATCCACCGCCTTGACTGGGACCCGCAGAACCAAGAGAGCGATGTGTTAAACTGACGCCATGGCTTCGATCTTGACCACCAAACCCATGTCTTTTCATCACACCAGCAAATCCCTTTCCCTTTGTGTTTGATCGAGCATCGACATATTGGCCTTCCTGGAACCAGTCCGCATTGATTGCCTGACCGACGGGCAGGAGGCCATTTTCGTCCCGCACTCGGAACTCAAAGATGTGCCGTTTCGGAGAGATACCATTAACAGAGAAGTGCCCTAGAAGTGACTTGGTGAGATTACTAGGGTGTTTCCAGCCAGAACCAACTTGGACAGCAAAGTAACCATGTTGTTGCCGTGTCTTATGCGAGATGACTTCCAGTCGGTCCAGCTGAAGGACGGTGCACGCGATTCGCTTCCCTGTCTCTGCATCGTAGAGGGCAGTCATCCCTTTCTTGATAGTGATGGCTCCAGTTCTGGGGGGCAGCGTGTCTGCTTTGCGTTCTAGAGCTGCTGTTGGTGTCGATTTGAGCACTGGGAGATCGGATCCGACATTGAACCGGGAGGTCTTCGGAGGGTTTAATGACCTGATGCCAAACGACCGGATCGGGGCATTGCTGCGATTTATTGAATGGGAAGCCCAAATAAATAGAGGAGACTGTAATAACCGACCCGGTAGACGAGGTGCCATGACGGAACAAAAGTTGCCTAAAGGGGCACTTCTTGAATGAGACCGATGAACTCGGCCGTCTCCGAGATTTTTATGACTACGCGCAGAGAAGAGTATCTAGGGCGGTGAGCACTCATCATGAGTGCCTAATACGTAAGGCACATACTCACTTCGAACTACCTCTGTCCGCGTATGCTCTACCGCTGGAAAATAGCATTTAATTTATACAATACATAGTGGAAATTGGGCAGCTGCTTTCAACCTTCCTGGCATTCAGTACTATGCAGCCCTGGCAGTGCTCCTGCTGTGTTATACTAGGTATCCCGTGCACCGGACGTACCGGACATACCGGCACACCGACCGCCGAACATTCATGGAATAATTTTGCGATCTGCTTGCTATCTGGAACGTCACCACTACAATTGTCCTGGCGCCGCCTTCCTCCTTTCTTATATTTTAGCGTCGCATTACTAGCTTTTTGCCAACTTTATAGACTTGCAGATAGAGCACGATTAAATTTGTGGGTGCCTTCTTTTTTTTGCCAAAGAAAAAGAAACATACGAACCCTGCAAGCACCCATCCAGACTTTGACCTTTTGAATAGAAACCCCGGTGTCTTCTATACCCACTAGCCATGTCTTTGAGACATCTCACTATGTCGCGCTGGCTTTCCCAAGCTTCCGGTCTTGAGTGGCATGTGCTACCGTCAAGATTAACCAGGACAAACGTCCAGATGACCCAGCCACCAGCTTCCTTTAATACCTTCCGCCGCGCCTTTTCCCTTTCAGCCGACAAAAACAGCTTTCTTTCTAGCCGAATAAGACCCCGGTCTAGTAACATGCGGAACTTTTCTCGTACCCAACAGGCTCCGGTTTTCCGTCGATTCTTTAGCTCATCCAGGTCAAACAGCTCACCGCAGTCGGGGCAATCTGGTTCGCTCTCACAGCGGTTAAAGGCGCTTTCTCGGGAGTACGGCTGGTCCGCCTTGGGGGTGTATCTACTCTTGTCTGCAATGGATTTCCCGTTCTGTTTTGCCGCCGTTCGCTTCCTTGGGGCGGAGAAAATCGGTCATTATGAGCATGTAGTCGTTGAGGCTTTTAAGGGTGCAGTCGGCACTGTGCTTCCCAGTGTGCAAGAGGAGCATTTCAATGAGCAGACAGATCCTAGGGCCGATCCTTCAAAGTGTGATGTGGATGGGAGTGTGGTGGAGAAAAAGTTAGATGAAGGGGCGAGTATGTTATCCTTGCATGACTCTTCAAGCACGTGCGTTGTGTGGAGTGTTCACTAACTACTATCTGTGCAGGTCTATGGACACAGGTTGCGCTTGCCTATGCAATCCACAAGAGTCTTATATTCATTCGTGTGCCTCTGACTGCTGCTATAACTCCCAAAGTTGTCAAGGCCTTGCGGCAATGGGGCTGGGATATTGTCAAAGGTAAACCGAAGGGTATGTAATTCGGCCCATTGCTTTTCAAGGACATGAAAGGCATGTCTGCCCACCTTTCTTTTTCTGTATGGTTTGGTGGCACAGCAATGGTCAACTAGAGATCAGTTTCACGGTTTAATTGTACATTAGCTGTTATATCTAGATTCCCGGGGTGCATGACTTTTTAAGTGTTCCTCTCCACTCCTATGTTTTCCAATTGCGTATTCGTATAACACAGGTGCGTCAAGTAATAGCCCACAAGAAGAAAATATATCAAAAAAAAAAAAAAAAAAAAGAGAAAAGAGGAGCACAGAGTTGGCAAGGTATTATTCAGATGAAAACGGATGTATATCCTCCTCTCCGTTTCATTTTCAATTTCTTTTCCCGCCCTTTTCCTTTTCATTTTGCCTTTTTATAGTTTGTACGAAACCTCGATGAGACCAGAAGGATGACTTAGATGCTTGACAGGTGGGTGTGAAAATGCAAAGCAGCGGCACAAATCAAATGCAAAGGAAAGTCAGACATGCAATAGAGACCCATTATCTTCCACGCCATAAAGACCTTAATATATACCTAAGTTAACAACACCAGAGTTGAATGAAAAGATCAAATATGTATATAAAGATGTCTCACATGTCAATCATATCGTTAAATCTCAAAATACCATTGGCTTTCATCACACCGTTCACACCATCAGGCATTCGGTATGCCCATTCGGCAACACCCATCGCATTCGCTGCTCCTAGAGCTTCTTTATGGCCTGCAGGTTCAACTTCGTCGGACGTATCTGCTACAAGTACGAGGCCAAGTTCCTTAATAGTCTCTACAAGAGCCGGTACAACGTTCTGAAGCAGCCACAGAAGCTCTGTATTAGTAGATGACCATAATGCATAGTATACCAAGAATGGGAGATGCGTAGGGAGCAAGCATATAGGGGCAGAGACACGTACCAACAGGCTGGACCGGCATATCAAGCCCATAAAATTGTTGCTTTGCGCTATCCTTGCCGACTCTTTTATGGACATCGATGCACGACCACTACTATTAATGTCTGGAAGTGATCCAACACCTCGCGTCAAATCACGAATTTGACCTAGATCATTGCAAAGAAGAACGGGGTCTTAGAAATGCAAGTTAGCAAACCATGTAATAGGTTTTAGTGGGACCTTTATACTCACAATTTGGTTGTTTCCAGTTCAGAGCAACACAAACATTAGGGTTGTACGAGGTAAATACCACCGAACGCATAAACTCGGGGTTCTGATCCCGTGACACACGGGCATGATCGAAAACCACAGTGAGAATGGCATCAGCAAAGCTATTTACATCAGCTAAAGATACCATGTTCAGCGCTTGCTCTTCAGCAGCCGAGGGATAGAGTATCGAGAGATTGACATTGACACCAATAGGCAGGTGCAAGAGTACTTCCTTGAGGGATAGGAATGATGATGCTAGCATGCGGTGCGCTTGAACTAAATCATCAATAGCACGCGTCTGAAGATGCTGGAACAAGTCTAAGCGATTCACGCCTTTCTCAACACCGATGGCTTGGAACTGAGGGTATGTGAGATGACAGATAGGTAATTCAATGCCATGGTGCAGGATTGTAAAACAAGGATAGAGCACGGGTATTCTGTCTTTGGTGAGTTGCACGAAAAGCTGAACATGATCTCCAGACAAGCTCGACCCTGTTACCAAACCATTATGTTCTGAGTCGATGGCACTTGTAGCCTTCCAATAGGTAGCAAAGTGTGTGATTTCCAGGGGATCGCCATGGTACGGTTTTATCACTTGGAAGCTAAATCGTAGCTGCCCTATTGACCGTAGCCTAGGATCAAATAACGGCAAGCAACACGAGCCAGTGCTAGAGATCTCAGCTTTAAATACAGTCGGTAGGGCAACTGTCTTCGCAATCACTTTCGAGCCGAAAGTGGGGAATATCTCGAAATCCACTGCAAATGTCTCTAGGTTATCTACCTGAAATGAGATCAATCGTGAATCCTCTTGGATGGGAAGCATAATGGTGCGTGGAATCAAGTCAGAAAGTTTTGAGGAAATGGTTAATCGAGCCGCAGGGTGACGGCCCGCCTGATCAAAGATAATCGAACCAGAGTTTCCGGTGTCAAAAAGTATTTGCACGAACACTTTCTTGTCCAAAAAGTTATGACCATAACGACGTAAAGGTATGATTGGTGGCGGGAGAGAAAGATCGGGTATACCATCCACTACCTCAGTACTATCGAAAGTCGTCGTAGCATCCTCCATATGCGAGCCAGCTAAGTGACCTGTTTCTTGTAGCCTCAAACCATTGAGAATATCAAACGGCTTCTGTGGTGGACGAGAATTGCTACGATGCGACCAAAGAAGCAGCATGCACTCCAAGTGACCTTCCCATGCTGCATAATACATTGCAGCGAGGCCCTTCTCGTCTACAACACCCGCATCAACACCCAATTCAAGAAGAGCGCGCAGACAGTCAACGCAGCCTTCACTCGCAGCATGAAACAGCGGCGTCCATTGGTACAGTTTGTCTTTCTGGTTCAAATCAGCCCCATGTTGTTTGAGCATTATCAGCAATTGCGGAGACTGAGAAGCTCTTGCGACCATATGTTGAGGATAGAGGCCTTCTGCATCTGGGAGTAATTGTGCATGTCGTTCGAGAAGCATCCCCACAATTGAAAGCGATCCATGCTGGCAGGCCAGGTTCAGTGGAATGTGGTCTGATTCAGAAGCTGGATCAATGCGAGCATTGCTGTGAAGAAGTTGCTCAGCACACGCAAGCTGACCTTTGACGATGCTGTGAATCAGTGGAGTAAAATTGTCGTGGTCCATCACGTCGACGGTGTGAGGACCTGCAGCTAATAGATCTTTCACCATCTCTACCCGGCCGTGTATACAAGCATAGTGTAGAGGAAGTCTGCCGTAAACATCGGACCTTGAGATATCGACACCTGCCGCAAGGCCGGACTTGAAAACAAACCCTCGACCTGAGATGGCTGCTTCATGCAAACAGTTGCGTTCGTTGATGTCGTCTTCAGCGTATATATCAACCAATCCGCTTTCAAGAAGAACTGCCAACACATCGTCTGAAAATTCATTGATAGCGGCAAGGAAGGTACGAGTCGCGCGTTCACGAGCATCAGGAGATGATTGCAGTTTCGCGGTCCACTCACGCAATGTCTGAAGATTACCAGCAGTGGCTGACTGCAGGATTTGCAGGTCAAGATCTTCCTCATCGACTCCAAACGGTTGAACAGCTGCAGTGCGGTCTACCGGGCGAGCAGCATCGAAATGGATGTTCTCGCCTTCTGCCCATGCCTCGAGTTCCAGCCGAGCGGTTGTTGCCCGGTCTGATAGATCACGCAAAACGTCCCGATTGAAACAGGGCTGTACTTCGACAGCCCGGTGGAGGTATAACTCCTTCATACGTGACTAATCCAAAGGTCAGTAAAACAGTAAGCGCAATCTGAATGGGGGTAGGTGTTTATGAGTAACTCGAACCTTCGAAGTTTTATCCCACTAACTAATATGTTAGCTATCCCGAACCCTAGTAAGCCAAAATACCCACGAACCTTTTTAAGGATCTTTGACATAGCAGTCTCGTTGATCTCGACGAATTGCTTTGTTGAAAATGGTAAAATTAGACTCTCCCGTGCGCAAGATAGTCGGAAACAACATGCTCACTTGCAACTTGTTCAGATCGCCATCGAATTGTTGGAACCCCTCGAATAAGGCAACAAAATTAGCTGGTGCCTTGGAACTGGGTACTGTTCGTGATTGAATGACCCTTTTCTTATCGACTAGCGTTTTCAATCGCAGAGAGAACTATGAGGCCAGATAAGTATACTCGGTGGGCCAAAATGTGCCTAATATGAAAACAAACCTCGGCTTCTTTTTGTAAGTAGAATGTGTTGACTTTTTCGATTTCCCTTTCCTGTATGGGTTGTTAATCAACGCGAACCCCTTTCAACACACCGATTAACGAGCCCCTACCAACCGAAAGAAGAACACCTCCTTGTTTGCGCGAAGGGCGGCTTGCGCTTCGGGAACATCTTGAGTTGCGCCTGCAGAGCTTTGAGCGGGGATGGTCGGCGTAGCACTTAATTGCTTTATGAGCTGTCATCTAAACATTAGCCACAGAACTCTTAGCACTGCGATCCCTCTCTGGGTACCGACCTTCTTCAGGGCCTTGTAATTTACGAAACTTGCGGCATATTCAGGAAGGTCGAGTTGTCTGCGCTGGATTTGTTTGCCGAACTTCCTATGAACGGAACGGTTAGCTTTGTAGGTTACAGACCATAGATCGCTAACGGCTAGTTGTCTTGTGACACAATTCAGCTCTCATATGGGAAAATATATTCACATACATCTTGGTAAGCTTTTTTGCGGAAGCCGACACTCTCCCGGTCCCTTGATGCACTCACACCTGATAAGGCAAAGCCTAAAGGTTGAACAAGGACGGGAGTCGGGACGGGTACCCAGGATGTTCCAATTGCAATGCTTATATGGTAAAGTGACAGAAGAGGAGGAGGGAGCGAGGGAGGGAAGAGAATAAAGGTAGCAGCAATTGTCTCTCTCGAATGCTTCAACAGAATGTAGTAGAGGGGAGGGGTGGGCAAGTGAAAAAGGGACGTAACCCGAAGTGGGGCGAAAGGGGAGTAGACAAGCAGGTAACAGCCGTTGTAGTGCTTTAATCTTTTGTTGGAGCATGGACGTGCAAAACGTAATCGCGAGTAGCAGATGGGCATGTACTGTCTTGTACACAATCGCTAGCCACGAGACCTAGCTGAAACAAAGGACAAGAAGCAGCACGAATATCGCTCCAGGGAGCCCTTGGTCTCTATGGGTATTGGCAGTTCGTGCGGAGGGATGCTCGTCTTGTAGCCAGCTGGTACTTAGTCTACCTTTCAGGCTATTACTGCATGCCGTCTGTAATCGTTCATTCAACTGGAGTCAGTCACTGGAGGAGAGACCTGGGCGGTGCGGGGCACTCGACTTCAGCGGACAGCGTAGGTGTTAAACGATGGGAGACGAATGAGGAAAAGAGGGAAAAAAAAGCCAAAGTTTCCCAGCCAATGCCGTCGTTATAGTAGCAGGAGCATTAACGCAAGCAGCGAATTAGAGTGGAATATCAGAAGGACAGCATGAACAATAAGGACTCGTCTCGGGAAAAATCACGTCAGGTTAGAGGTCAGAGGAGGGCGAGTGGGGAGCTCTGGAGAGCTGGTCCCGGGCCAATCACTAATGGCCGTGCGCCCACGTTCCCTTTCACTTCCGCGAACCAACCATGCATAGCACTAACCATAACTGTCACGATATCGGCATGTTCAACTACGGAGTACACACTATTACCTAGTAGTGCTGCACTAACGTAGGACTTTAACCACCTAAACGCGCCAGCAAAAAATGTAGTAGTTTTCTTTGCTTTGCTTTCTTCTACTTCTCTCAATCCCCCCGCCTCCACCTCCATTCCTTGCAGTCATTTTGTTAAGTTTTTACGGCAGAGAGAAGTCTCCTTTGTAATCTAAGGATGGCAGATCGAGCAATGCTGAACTTCAATTTTATGGAGAACATATACTCCCATGTAGTAGTAGCAAGTCTACACGGATGGTGAATTGAGGTTGATGACCACGGCAAACATGACCGAGGAAAGTATTTGGAAGAGCCATGTTATGCAATCAATCATGCTCCAATTAGAGGCAAAGAGGCTAAAAGTAAACAAGAAAAGAAAAAATAATCCACCAAGGTAACTGCATCCGAATATAGACAGAGATGCACGCGATGTACAATATACTATAATATATCCAAACCCAAATAAACTTCAAATCAAACAGTGGATAGTGGAGCAGAATAATAAGTGGAAGAAGATATCACAGAAAAAAGAGGTGGTAGGTGACCTTGACCCATTCCAGTCACGTACTAAAGAGATAGCAGGCACGCATTGACACACATGACTGGCACTTAGGAGCAGTCATAAATATACAGATACAAGAATAGAGAGACAAAATAGCAAAGAGGGGCAAAGAGAAAGAAAGACCGCACTGCAAATTCGGGATATAACTGGGAATAACAACGAGAAACCAACAGCACAAGAACAATTCGAATGAAACAGAGCCACCAAACCCAAAGATATCACAATAGCCACAAAAGGAAAGCAAAGTGAGACCGCAAGGTAGACAGCCGCCATTGGAATATAAAACATAGACGAAGTTGATAAATAGGATAAAATACGATATAAGATCTTGATAAAGTCTTCCAATATAGCCGAGATTTCATCAAGAGAAGGCATGCGGGTCATCATTAAGTGATGCACAAGTTTGCAGACACTTGTGATTCCACTGCTTTTGGACGGCCACCAGGAAGTGTACAAGAGTCACTGCTTCTCCTTATCAAATCTACCGGTTTCGGAAACGCCATCAACAAGTGAGTGTATAGTAAGGTTAGGGCGTATGGAGGGCTTTTCTCAGAAATTTTGAGCGATTCCAGCATTTCCTTGTCTGGGAAAGACAGCAGGGTTCTCGATGCGAGTATTGCGCCGTGCCTGAACGTCTCGAATCACAGGTGGACTTCCACCATAGGGGCCATCACCATATGCCCCGTACTGCGGTTGCATCTCATTGTAGTACGGGTTATCATCGTAAAAAGGACCGGTAGGATGTGTAGCAGACATATGACTTTCATCTGAAGCCTCCGAGCGGTTGGCTGCAGAATATGCGGACGAAGCGTTAGATGGACCACGATGTATATCTGTGGTTCTGTTGTTTGCTGCAGCACTCGGCGCAGCTCCTAGAACGCCAATAGGATCTGTCTCACCCGCTGCCGGACCCTCAGAATATTGAATAGTACCATCGCTTGGGGTAGTGACATGATGATAGCCAGGGGCACTTCCTGCCTCGGACATTGCTAGTCCAACCCCAGCACCACTGGACAAATTAGTGGAAGCTTTGCGACCAGCCGACGTGGTCCCCCATCCTCGATAACCCGAGGTATCATCCTTGGGCTCGAAAGCACCGCCTCCCATGATAGGTGGAAGAGTTGGGTCATTATTCGGATTGAAACCGTACTCCTCTACCTCCTTCCTTCGTTCCTCTTCTGCTGCTTTCTTTGCTTTCCATTTCCGCCAGAAATACAAAGCAGCTAAGATAATGATTGCTACGGAGGCGACCGGTACAACCACTGCAACTGCTATTGTTCCGCCAGCCGAAAGCCCAGAGCCACCGCTTCCGCTTCCGCTTGTAGCCGATGTTGTCGCCGATGATCCAGTTGCGGTAGCGGATATGCTATTGGCTGAATTCCCTGTGGAGTGAGTGGGCAGAGAGGTATCCGTGGAGGTAACAATAACAGTCTGTGGCCCTGTGGTACCATCAGTCGCCGACTTCGTGATGATTGATGTAACAACTGGGGTGGTATTCGTGTCGCTGCTTGTGGTCGAGGTTTCTGAGCTCGTAGAAGGGATACTGGTAGTGCTAGATGTCGGTGGCGGCGTCGCGGTAGTTGTAGAAGTCGTTGACGACGAGGTCGATGATGTGGAGGTCGACGACGAAGAGAAAGAAGATGTTGTAGAAGAGGACGTTGTTGGCTCGGATGTAGTAGACGTTTCAGATGGTGTTGTAGTCGGCGTTTCTGCTGTCGGTGTGGCGGCTTCGGCAGTGGTTGCCGTTGGCGCCGACGGCGCCGCTGCAAGAGGTTCAGCGTACTATTCGACCATTTCACGGATATGGAAAGTGCACAACTATGCTATAGCGCAGAACATATGGAAAAGGCTCCGTCATACCTGCTGAAGATACGGACATCTCAGAATCTGAACTGGCTCTTTTCCGAGTCAATTTGACAAAAGCTGTCACTCGTTGTGTGACTGAGAATTGGCCTATGGCCGCAAGTTTTACAGGAAGGGCTCCTTGAGACTCAGATGACTGAATGTTCGCTGAATAAATTGATAATCTTCCTTGAATCTAAAAGTCCGTGTGTGGCCGGAGGATCCCCGAAAGATTCCCAAGAAGCAACTTCAGTCGCGGACTGGACTACTCAGGACGATGTCGTACTTTAAGTCGCAGATATAGAGCAGTCGCGATATTGTAGATAGATGGTTCACGTGCGCAATAGAGTCAATGAGGGGGTGCGCTAAAGTTAGAGGGAACGATCATGTAGAAAGAAGCAATCGTGATGGTCTATCTGCCTGGACTTTGGTCAGGGGAAGAAGATCAATTAGTGCGGCGGAAAACGAGCAAAACCGCCAAGGGGGAAGGAAAAAAAAAAAAAAGAAAAAAGAGGTGAAACAGAAGAGGGGAAAAGGAAAATAACATTGACTTACCCAAGCCGATAAATAGGGTGCCATGGGATAGATAGTAGGAAGACGAAGGAATGGAATGAAACTAAAACAAAGTCAGAAGGGTATGGTAAAGAGATCAGAGTTCAAAACAGAAAAGGAATAAGAAACAGAAAGTGGAGAGAGAGACAGAACGTCGAATGCTGAATCACAACTGCAACCGGATAGGAGTGGCACCGTTCGTATTATTGTTCTTAGTGATTACCGACTTTCGGATGCCTCAGGTTTTAGTGGAGAGACGGAACTTTGCCTTGTATGCGTACCATACCTACTACTACCTAATACTGTACACAGTATGTTTTCTGTATGGTTACTACTGCCAGGGGAAATTGATAATTACACTGTCCTCGACGAGTGCGGACAGGGTAGGTAAATTCGGCAACGTTCACGGTTCCACTGGCTGCGATCGGCAATTCCCCACTTCCGGAAGAGCGCCTAACACTCTAGTCGCTCATGTCAGTAGTAAATTTCATATTCTTCAGCAACAGTCGGGTATTTGTCAGAGAATATGGGGATTGAAGGCCCGCATAGCGCTGCTTGCAGTTGTGTAGTTTATGAACTTACTCCGTACGTACATACATTACTATTAACAATGAGTGATGAGTGGTTGTTCCTGACCCGGACTTGCGTGGGCTATATCAGGAAAGCCTTCGGCACCGGTTGACCAAAAACTACAGGTACATAGCACATACTAATTCCATTCCATACTCCGTAAAGATCAGATCGATGGGGTGGAATCATCTCTAAAATTAACCGGTGATGTACTCTACTCCGGAGTAGGTATGTGCTGACTGTGCTGTATATTCTGTGAGTACTAAGTGGAAACGGAGAAAGAAACGGAAAATTTCGCCCTCTGTACATTCGACCCACGGATACAGTAGCAGTAGTACAGTACACAGTACACAGTACACAGTAGTAGGAGTAGAGGGTACTTGGCAATGTTCAAATAACATTGGTCAACAATAATCTCGACTCCACCTATCCAGCATCCAAAATTATCCATTTTGTTGTTCAGATTCCTCCTTAAGCTGGTGGCGCTCAAAGAGATAAGATGTCTTGTGTCAAATTTGCCACGAAGACACCCCTGCTCTAGCTTCCAATTTTGTGGCACCTTACCCATACGATACATTTTGATATTTTTTTTTTACCATGAATGACTTTTACCGTATATGTTTTATGTATGGTCATTGGCTTCTGGTTGGCATAAAATGAGGATCACACAATGGTCAATTAGAGGCCAACCGTGGGCTTTCTATAAATCTGAAGTCATATATTGTATAATGCCAATCAATATTCTAACAACAGCAAGCAGATAATAATAGTAGCAACTCGCTCTCATTTAAAGCTATCGACTGCTGTTACTCCTTCGCTCTTGCAGAGTCATGGCGAACACGCTGCTCAAGCTTGCTATGACTATGATATAGGAATTTGAGCCAAAATCAACATAAGCGCTAGTCACTCCTTTCTTAACGGCACCTGGCCTAAGACGATCTGGCATACAACGTGTGGAGTTTCAATCTGCCCAGTTCCGTACTATAGGTGCAGTAAAAGTAGTCCAGAAGTGAAACGGTTGATGCTTATCTTCTGCCACACATATGTCGGTCAACGGCGTGTTGATGTTAAACCAAACCCTCCGTACTAGGAGGTAGGTAGAACAATTATCATAGATAGTAATGAGGAAGTAGGAGATAAAACTACCAAAAACAACGAAGTGAGTCAATGTGTCCTCTCGATGTCTCACATTGATGAATAATCAGTGAAGACACCAGAAGTGATTAAAGATGTCAAACACTTTCATATAGTTGTTGCCAGTTGATCAACAATATTCGCAGTTTATGAACTATAGAACGTAGCTGTCGTAGTTTCAACTTTCAGAAAACCCGTTGAAGGAAGAGAAAAGAATAAATGGATAGATAACCAACCCCTTGCATGCTATGTACGCCATTGACGTCAAATGACTTGCTAATTGACCCAGCTTTCTCAAAAAGAGTACAATGTATGAGGGAATAAACAAGCAATATATCGTTACATAGTATGTAATCACCTGAAACTGGTGGGCAATAAACGAAATCATTACAGCAAAAATTGATAACGAGATCACACTGAACCAATATATGTTTACTTATGCATATCCCACGTTGGACGAAGGTTAGTAACCAGGTCATCCTTGGTACCCACAGTTTCAGGGGGAAGGCGGCTGACACGGTACGCACCAGTGCGTATATTCTGTAGATGAGTCGTAGAGATTCCAGTCCGATTACTGCGAATGCTACCAGAGTCGCTTGCAGTCTCGAGGTTTTTGAAGCGAGGTGGTGGAACAAAGTCCAAATTGTCATATGTACCTGACTTCCGCAATGCATGCCTGGAGCAGGGTTAGTCCAAGATTATGATCCCAGTGATATACTTGGGCTAGAAAAAGGATAGAAAAGAAAGATAAGAAGCGAAAAGAAAAGGGACGGGAGAGAAGAGGAGAGAACTTACGGGCTCGGTATGACAGCAAGTTCACTGAAAGATGAGGCAAGTGGAGTGTGGGCTCGCATCGTTGGACTGAACGGTTGCACCCCTCCAAGAGGTGTCTCTGGACGCCCTTCCCTCTGGTCTCTATAACTTTTCCCGGGGGCGTAGTCGATAGCTCCCATTATAGAGTCATCCTTCAACATATGGGGTGTAGGTAGGAGCTGCAGTGGAGCTGGTGGAGGTGCAGGCTTGCGGATTTTCGGGGCACCTGGCAGTCTGCCAGAAGCTGACGAGAAGGCACGTGGGCCTGGGGAGTTGAGTCGATCGCTAAAGCCGCCGATAGAACCCGAAGGCATATGTCTACCTCCCCCTTGAAACCGCGGGGGACCGCGTGGAGGGGGAGTCATAGCTCGACGGTTTATTGGTTCAGCAAACGGTGCTGGAACACTGTCGTAGTAATCCCCAGTAGCCGAATCGTAAATATAGTCACCATCGTGATAAGACTCGGGACCGTAGTAAGTCTCCCTTCCATTCTTATTCTCGTCGAAATATTCTTTATAGAACGATCGGATACGATTGGCCCGTTGCTCCGGGTTGTCTGACGGATCCTCTGGCGGCAGAGGACGCAACCCTAATGTCAACCGACGCGTGTCGCGACGAGGATCAACAATTAACCGCGGCGTTTGTGAAGACTCATCCGGGGAAGTGTCAGTGATAGCTGGGTGGTTAGGGCCCTTGCCATGTCTCGGGTCATCTTCTATCTGATGAATGTTCACAGCCGGAATGGCAGGCTCGGAGTTTCCATTATCATCGTAGTGGCTTGCTGCATCGCTCAGAGGAAGCGATATTCTGGGAGTCGTTCTAGGATCATGTAAGGCAAGGTTTAGACGTTCTTCCGGGTGGTCATGGATGTCGCTATTTCCAAGATCACCGGCGTCTTTGCGGACGTTGTTCGCCGGCATAATCGACTCTTTGGTAATAGGAGCTCCCGGGATGAGGACTGGGCTAGGGCTTCTGGGCAACTCGAATTGAAAGCCATGATCCGGTTGTGCAATAGGATCAACGTGCATGTGTGCGCCTTCTTCGCCAGGTGTTATATATAATGGTGGACTGGATCGTGACATTCTTTGAGCGTTTCCTAATAAGCCTTGCTTCATATCATCGCCGAGAGCGGCCTTTTTGGTTGATCCTGTAAAGCTTGATGCATCATCTTGAGCCCCTCTTGACTGTGATCTGACAGATGCGTTGTCACCTAAGAATGAAGTGGCGTGCCGGTATTTATCATCGCCACCTATAGATCTGGACAACGAATGCAGCGAATCCCGGGAACCATGTAGGCCTGGGGGTAGTAGGTAAGGACTCGGGCCAATATCCAATGAGATTCCCTTGTTGTGATTATAATTTCCATTGGACTTCTCAGTCTGCCGCATCGCTTTGCCTCCACCCGTTGGCTCCAGATCCAACCCAAAATCAAGCGATCTATGCTTGTCATTGGCATCTTCGTTCCGGAGCTTCCTCACATTTCGTCGATGCAGATAAACTAGGACGATTACGGCACATAGTATCGGCACCCTATACTTCAATCAACTGCTATCCCATATACAAACACACACTTTTTAATGAGTTAGGGCTCTTTTTCTTCTTCGTTTTTGGTGAGATGGGAAGGGGTTTGTGGAATCAGAGGGGAATCCCGACATACACTGCTCCCAGCACGACAGGTAGAGTCGTCGTCGTAGTCGTGCTAGTAGGTTTCTCGCATTTACTTGAGGTGTCTCCAGCTGAACAGGTCTGACTAGGGTCGGAATCCCTTTTCACGAACGTTGGTGTTTCTGGCACAAGATATGGTAGTCGGTGACGAGGTACTATATCCGGGCGACGTGGGGGGGATCGAACCACCATATGAATGTCATGGTGAGACTGGTGTCGGTGGTGATAATGCATCGTCGCCTGAAGCCCAAGCGAGTGCGATAGGGCGACAGGCGGACTAAACAGGTACAATAAAACCAGACGGTACTACCCTCGGTCGCTTTTCATGTGCTCTTCAAGACCGGACAAATATATGGCAAAATAACCTGAGTATTTGTACACATAAATCATGAAAAATAAAGATTGAACAAATTAGGATGTCAGCCAGTTGAAGATATGATCAGTCGCGTATATTAAGAAATGGCACTTCTTGATAGAGTGGCTGATAGAGAACAACGGAACCAACGCCGAGAATACACTTCTTGCAAATGAGTGAACAGGAACGGGTACGCTCCCTTAACGAATGGCGGCCAGTGGCCAGGAAGAGCAATAATAAATGTCTATGATCTTAGTGATGAGATCGTAGTTTGGAAAATAACAACAAGGAGCGAAGAAGTGAGGAAAGGAAAACAACAAGTCGAGGAAGAAGAAGAGAAGAAAAGAAGAAGGAGAAGCAGGGGAAAAGAGCAAGAGAACAAGAAGGGGGGAAAAGAAAGAGAGGGTGAGCGTAAGAATAGTTAGCAGCGGTCTAGATGGCCGGCCTGTTTCGTTCTGTACCTATCCTCCAAGTGACAGTACAGTACCATTCGTCACTTGTTCCTTTCGATGATACGCCCCAATAGTGTCTTCCCCCACCTACTGTACAGTAGGTACTGAACTAGGTACTACTCCGTAAGTCTAAGTCAGGCTAAGCCCCATCGCACTATGTAGAATGGTAGTGCCCTACTAAAAGGTACAGGATCTGAGTGCAAATGGGGCTAATACCACTCCGTACCACTACAGTACATCCATCTGATGGGGTTCCCCTGAATCATAGTGGCCCGGGCCATCGTCAGTCAAGTAAGGAAAAGCGGAGTCAAGAGCCATAGGGCAAGAGCGTATAGCTCAAGCCCCTTAATAGAACTGAGTCCCGTCTCCCGATTGTGTTTTGCTGCGGTTATATACTTGCCTCTAGAGGCTAATTCGCTGCCAATGTCAGTTTTAAATGTTATCCGGTATATATGGTGTACCTGGAGAACAGATGTATCTACATCGCTCCATGCGTTGGTATTGAACACCGAGGTGCTAAGTATCTCGATCCCCTGAGTAAAAAATTTGGACAAAGTGGGGGTGCCAAGATCTTTTAGCGTCAGGAACCCGCTCTACTTTTAGCCAATAAATCTACCTGAAACCAGCCCCTTTCGGCCTCTACTCCACCTAGGAATCAGGTTTACTTTCACGGGTTGTTCGCCAAGTGGTGCGAGGTGCCTGGTATGTAGTATGTACTGACGGGAGTACATTGTACCTACTCGGTACGTCCTACCTACTACTAGACATACCTTACTAGTAGTACTCCCGCTCCATGTACTCCGTACCTACTAAGACGGCACCTGCTAAACCAATAACTCCGGATTACTCTCTCTGTCCAACCAAATTGCCTGCTCTGTGCTTATCGTTCCATGCTAACGTTTAAGGTGCCCCCATCACCCGCTACCTGCCCACTCAGGATGAATATTATCTATTATCAGCCGCCCGTTACCCTCCAAATAGTACACATTAGGCGAAGGGCATCCATCTATAGCTGTCTCAGTCGTATCCTCATATCGCCCTGTATTAATAAGGACGAGACGAAGGTGCGCCCTGCTAACTTGATAGGTATGGTTATATTGAGCTGTCGCTTCAGCTGTTCAACTACCTTACATTATACGGAGTCGTATCGCCAACAACTCCCTTTACTAAGCAGCTACAAGAAACGCCCTGCTACGAAGGCAGGCTAAACATGGGGAGAGGGAAGGCTTTTGTTGGACACTATACTTACCCCCTGGGAGTAATCTACCCCCAAACATTATTCTCACTTCCCCTTCTTCAGCTTCTCCGACATCCTCCGCTCCACGGATGAATGTAAACCAAGCTACTGTCTATGCTGGGCTTGTTTGTATTACGAGATTCGACTGTTTCAGAAACAGTTAATGCCGCTAGAATGGCTTTCATGAGCTTGCAGGATCCTCTGCCGGTGGGTGTGTACCGATAACAGCGAGGGGGGAGAGGCTTCCCTATCTCTAGCATCTGGTATTGCACCAGGGTGGAATTGAGCTGGCTTCCATTGTAAAATATCTTTGATATTGGAATATTTTGTTTTTCTTTATTTGACCATGCGATTGGGTCTCGGGAAATGTTCTGTCTTAGATTTCCCCAAACACTTCACGCCGCGAAATGTACCTAAAGACTTTATGGATTATATTGCATATCCTACCTTCATACCTCTGATTAATACTTATACCACATGATCTGGCAGCAAGACAGTAGTTGATTATGTCACACTATTGTTCTGTTAACGTATTTCACTAGCGGGATGGCCACACAAGCGGGATAGCCACCCGCCACCGATTTCCGTCTGCGGGCCAATTACTAGAGCCTTTTTCACCAAAACAGCTGTATTTCTATATATAAATTAATTACTAAGTGGTTTAGGATATCTAGCTCTAGTATATCCTCGAATATGATAATTAGAACACTATAGTGGTACTCGTATACGCGGCCTTACTACAGAAAGCACTGGATCTATAGGGATAGTATTCTAAGCTGCCTATATCTTATTTTTATACTGAAATCGCTCTAGGCTCTTCTGGAGAGATACACCTTCTTCTATAGCTAGCTATCTAGTAGATCTCTTCTGCTTTTGGCTTTTCTATTTATTATTAGTATAATACTTGTGTATTTCTTTCTTTATAAGAATAAGCTTATTAAGAGTTAATTTATAATCTTTAATAATCTTGTCTAATTGTACTTCTAGTAAAGGAAAAGAACTTTGAGTATATTCTTTAAGTAGCTTCTTTGCTATAGATATCTGCTTCTCTAACTGCCTAGTAGTATAGGGTGTTTTAGATACAGAATTGGTTGACTGACTATCTGGTAGTATAGAGGTTTTCAGTTAGATATTTAATTTACTTAGTATTCTATCTAGATTGAATAGAACTAGGCCAGTGTCTGTAAAGCTATTCTGAATATTCTCTATTGTAAATACACTTTTGCGAGTCTCTGGAAAAATCTATAGAAAATTAAGCTTGTCAATATAGCTGACTCCTAAATTTATTTTCTGCTTTACTAAATTGCTGCACACACCCTTTAGAGACCGAAAACAGCCTATATCTAAAGACTGTAGCTTGTTGGAAGAATATACAGATATATAAATAGAAATAATATTATTCTCACTGTATATCTGATTAAATTGAGATATAAGATAGCTGCCATAGGCCCATAGCTGTCTATAATTAAAAGGCAGTATTTCCCAGTTATATAACTAGTAGTAGTAGGAATAAAGAGATTTTTAAGCCAACGAAGATCTATCTTATTAGTAGTCTATTTATTAGAACTAACTTCAATTCTACTATCTAATAGAAGTTTTGGATTTTGATACTAGTCCTCCATATAGACCTTTCCTTTAAAGATAATATACAGAGAAAGTACCTAACTAGTAGAATTAATATATTTAATCGAAGTAATCTATTTCCGATTGTCTGGCTGTACAAGACATACTTTTTTATAGTAATCAGCTCTAGTAATTACTCGAGTAGTAGCTACTAGGCCTATAGTAAAACTAGTCTTGTCGAAATTATAGATATCTTCTAATACAATTCTATACTGTATTATAGTAATTTGTACACGGTTAAACTACTCTTTAATAATCTTAGAATCTTTATATTTAGCGTGTCAATAATTATATTGTCGAGAAAAGTAAGATTTTACTTCAGAACAGTATTTAACAAAGTTAATAACTCAGTTTACTCCGACTGACTGAATAGATATAGTACCGTGGTCAGTAAGAAGAATATTAGCTATTTCTTAAATTCTTATATATCTAATAGTTTAGGAGATACTCTATATTGATTTAGTAATAGAATTTATTGTACAAGTAATTTCTCTTTATTTTGAGATAACTTATAGTTATTGGTACGTGTTTCGAGATATATTAGTATACTATATAGTCGGATTTATAAAGTTGAGTAAGAGATATTAAAAATATATACTGCTTCGCGAATACTATTGATTTCTTGATTTTTTAAAGCAGATATAGCAAGCAGAATTCTTTCCTTTTACTCAACTAGATTTCTTGAATTTTGACGCGCTTTTGGAGGCATGATTGGTAGTTGAAGTGGGTGAGGTTTTCCACCGTGGTCAAAATGCGTGGGGTGGCTATCCCGCTTGTGTGGCCATCCCGCTAGTGAAATACGTTATCTATCCATCTGTCTATATATGAGGTGCTAAAATTGTTTGTTCGTTGCTCAGTATGTGTTCAGACTCATAGCCCCCACACCTGCCAGGAGGAACAGATATACTTGTCACCGTTGCAATTCACCACCTGGTCTATGATAAAGCCCACGGAATATGACAATGGCCCCACAACCGTTACTTTCTTTGCCATGATGGAGCTGACAACATTTCTCTGTACAACTTTCATTCAGCTAATATCTCCTCAGAAGACCTACATCAATTTACGCTAGTCAGGGACGCGGGAGTCTGCTAATATTATGTATGTACTTTTTAGTTTTCGTGTCAAACAGTATCTTGGAGATGAACCCCACCCACCAGTTGTTCTTGTCCGAAAAGCCGCGTAACTACGTTGATGAACCAAGAAACTGACTTGTACATGCCAAGAGATAAGAGGGGAAAGTGAAATACCGATTTTGACTTCGAAGGATCAGTTCTTCAAGGGACTCGTCTGCGCTTGTGAACCTGCCTGGTCTGGCAAACCCTGTCTATGTTGCATCGAGTATCGGTAACATTCTGCCACAGCTTGCTGTACTTGTTCATACCTGTATACCCCATTGCTTTTAAAAAACATCTACGGACATAGCAAGGAACATAGAGGTCGAACCTGTTCTACTAAATTAAAGTGAACTTTCTTAAGAGATTTATATATCTATTAACCTGTCTTAATCTTGACCAAACAGAAAGTTCCCTATAAACAAACGGATACCTATTCCTGAATGGTTCTCATGGAGTTAGCAATGCCAGAAGACTACATTGGCCCGAGGTCAATGTGGATGTCCATTGGGCTTTGCGTTTGCCAGCTGGCGCTGAATTTTCTCTTTCCGCCAGAAACTGGCTATGTAGCTTGATTACTTTTTGCTCTGACTAGCTCAAGTTCGATTCATAGGGGGTTCAATTGTATTGCTATATGGCTTGGCCTCTGCCATCATGATGCCTATCCCTTCTTCTTTTCCCTACCTATCGAGGGCGTATTGAGAAATGCGTTCTACGGGGCATCATAGGTCTATATAGCTCTGCTTGTGTTAGGCAGCTTCTAAGCTGAGGATGCTGTTACGCGCTATCACGTTCTTCGTCCCTCTTTCCTTCGTAAAGGCCTCCCCCCTTTGCTCTTCTCTAGATGCTTATGGGAGTCATCCTGTATCTTGTTGTGTGGACATTTTTCATGTCTGGAAACCGCCGGGTTACTTGGGAAATTGATACACAGGTTAACGAACCTGGTGCTGATATAATCATTAAGTTTTTCAATTTCTCACAAAGTGACAAGATAACAATTGGGATATTTGACTGTCAACATTAGTTAATCTTTCCCAAGTCTTCATCTAGAATTGACATGGTCCTCATGATGTGTCATACACGCCATTATCCATCTTTCGCACCCCCAAGACCTTCAACAACATATCCATACACTTTCCTAGCCGCAAGTAAAAGAAAAGAAAAGAAAAGAAAAGAAAGGGGCAAAAAAAAGGCAAGAAAGAAAGAAGAAAGAGGAAAAGTTAAAGGAATAATTGATGGAAACAAAGAAACAAACCAGCGATGGACCGCCAAAGTAATATGTGAGCCATGCATTTAAACAAGGGGATCAGTAAAACAGTTATCAAAAATAGAGAGAATAAGAAGGACCCAACATTGCAATGCTCTCACAAGGGTCGCCAAGGCACAGAACGCAACGCTTCCAGGGAAAATATACACCAATGGGCACACTTGTACAAAAGATATCTATTCAAGTGGATAAACAGTCTCTTAAACGACGAACTTTCTCGATGAAGAATAGCCAAGAAAAAAAAATAAAAAGGGGGGGTGGGGTGAAGAGGTTATTTAGAAAGGAATTGTTAGAGTTGACACCGCATTAGGTGTTCTCTTGCACGTTAATCGTATGCCCAAAGACTTGAAACTTTTAAAAATCGAAACAAAGAGATGTCGTGGCGAGGCTTAAGGTAGTACATTATGATAAGCAGGAAACTCGATGTATGCATGTTAAGCAATGCAGTGCGTCCTAAAAATCGAAACATCATCATTGGAAGGTTGGTTGAATATCCGGCTGAATGGAGGGACAGAATGATGCATGTTCTCATCGGGCTCAGGTGCGACCCCCTCTGCTCTGCGAATTACTTCCTTGAGAGCACGGGTTACAACACCGGCTCGGACAACGAGGTCACGAAGGGATTGTGTATCGAAGGGGAGTTTCTTTGATCTCGGTGATTGACGATCCATGAAGGATGAACCGCGAGATGTTCGTTGTTGGTAGATCAAATCTAGCACAGAATTTGCCTTGGCAGGGGGTTCCGTGTGATCAGAATCGGCAGTGGTTTGGTTTGAACTTAATGGTTCTGAGAATGAAGCTCTCGATGACTCTTCACTGGCTCGTTTAAAGGGATCGTTCGTGTTGGCTGATTCTTCCTCAGAATCGTCGAAACTGAAGGTGAGAGAGGACGGGGAGCCCGGGGGGGAATGACTATGTTCTTCGTCATCAAGGGTAGCCAAGTTTACAATGCCCTCTGCTTCTTTCCACAGCTCATTAGATGGTCCACGCACAATGTCCAAGAAACTAGCTTGGTGGCGAAGGCGTCTGAGCTCTTCAACTAGCAGGGTCAGCTCTTGGACTTGTCCAAACTGTCCATGGAGACTGGCTTGACGTTCCATGATAGCCTGGGGAACTATCATGCTGCGCCGGGCAACGTTCTTGCTCGTCCGCATGCTCTCGCTGACTGTACTTTCGTCCGCATCCTCAAAGTCGAAGTCGCTATCCCAGTCTTCACTAACACCCTTGCTGCCCAACCCCCAAGTGCCAAACTTGCCTGATGTTTGTCGAGTCTCGTTGCTAGCTGGATAGTCTCTCGATACCGGGACGCTTTGGCTCCGAAGATGTAAAGTATTTGGTGCTTTGCGGCCCGGAGCTCGACTACCTCGAAGCTCAGGTCCATGTTTTCCGTGGACAGTGCGCGGGCGTCCATCGGTCCCAGAAACTTCGCGGTCATTTTTGGGTTGTTCAGACCAGTCGAAAATATTCATCCTGGGGCACATTTCAAGCATCTCATTGGTAACGCTGCGCGAATTGGACTTAGTTAAATCGAGAGGAATATCTGACCTGCCATGAGCGAACAAGATATCACGGCCAGTATAATTCCTCTCGTAATTATTCAAAGACATTCTCGGATATTTCGACCGTTCGTCCAGCTTGACTATTTCCCCAGGTAACGCAGCTACTAGGCTGTGGGCGTCTTCATCATCTGTTAAATCGGATGGGAATGATATTCTACTCTCCTCGTCATGTAAAAACTTTTCTTGGAGGCCAGGGAGAGAGTCCGGAACGGGTGTTAGCATCAGGTTGGAACGATTGTGACTGTCGTCAAACGGCTGAGAAGAGAAAGTGTAATGCGAGGCGAGTTGCTTGCCATGTAAGGATCCTTCGCCCGCATTGCTGAGGGGTAGATCTCTATCAAAAATGGTCTCCACCCGAGGAGCATGCAGACCTGAATTGCTGCTAGTGGTCATATGTGTGCGGATCGAATCGAAAGCGGTGTCGCTCAAGAAATCGGTCTCGTCCTCCTCACCTGAAGTGAAAATACGAGTATCATCAGAGCCAATAACAGTTGAGGCAGGGTCAGATGCGGCAATTGAATGTCGTTTAGGTCGCTGACGGATTGGGCCCTGCAAGACGGACAAGGCCACACCGTCTGAAGTAAGTGGACGTTGCCCGGTCTCTCGCAGATAACCAATATCGATGCGAGAGGATGAGGCGGCCTTTTTGGAGCCGGAACCCATGAACCCAGGCACTGTAAAGCCATCCGCCCGCGAGACAATTGGGGGCCGGCGGAAGATGTTCGGGTCTGTAATGTTGCGCCTTGCACGCGATCGTGGCGGCAGCAAAATAGCTCCTTCCGATTTTGCAAAAGTAGGAAGAGGGGCTGAGATTGCTCTCATTTTAGGACGGGCAAGTGCAGTACTGAGGGGTTTGTGGACATCGGCATTGTCTGGGGCTGGTATTGCTGACTTGGAGTCATTTGAAACTGATATCGATGGCTGGCGATTATTTTCCTCTAGTGCAAGGGATGTTTCTAACTCTCGTGAAGTATCACTTGGCTTGAACGGATCACGGAACTGCACTGGAGAGGTAGGTGCGGTCTCCAGCGAACTAACCCCTACCGAAATCTCCTTGTTTGTGATTGAATTTGCTAGAAGAAGAGCTGGTATAGTATCCGTAGACGGGAGAATTCGCCGCAGTCCATGCTCTTTTGGCTTGGTTGCGGTTGACAGCCTGCGTGCCACCCTGTCCGGTATCCCATCGTAGGTAGCAGTTAAATAGGGCTGCCAAGCTATATCAACCACAGAGGATTCTCTGTTAGTAGGAAGCAATGGTGTGTTCGTAAGAAGGCTGGGTTCGAAGTTCAAACTATGTGTTGCTTTGTGTCTCAGGTGTTCGGATCGTTGATGGCTTGTGGCTGGTCTACGAAATAATGTTATTGAAGGGGGCGAAGGCGCGTGCGCCAATTGAAAATGAGCGCTTGAAGGTTGTGATGGAGGCCGCTTGACGAGTTTGTTGGGTGCTCGGCGCTGACTGGAGGGGCGCGAATGAGTAGGGCTTGTGGGTCCGTTCGACGTCGGGGAGGTAGGACTTTGGCATGAGCTCCGGTTTCCTGGCTGAAACGACAGCCGTCGCACCCAAGAGGATGACGGTCTTCGCGTATGCAAAGCCGTTGAATCTTCCTCGACCCGCAGTGGAGGGTTTGATAGAGTCTGACCACGACGCCGCAGTATAATCCCTGCAAGGGATGATTTTCTCCTGTGGTTTGGACACTGGGAGTGGTTCCCAGCGTTAGAATCGCCCCCACTCGCATGGAAAGTCTTGAACTGCGAGGTACATTTTCTTTCTGCTGCCGTGGATGGGGTGGAAGGGCCTGCCTGTACGTCGTCGTCTAGCGGCGATCGAGGGTCTGTTGCGCGCGCGCGCTGATCATGCAGAGGGAAGGTCTTTTTTCGGAAGCGCGCCGGCTTGGGTGAATCTCGATCTACGCGACCGAGAGCAAAGCCAGTTGCTGCAATACCAACAGTGCTGATTGCACAAAGCTGGGTGATAATATATTAGCCAAGAACGTTCATAAAACATACAAAGGCCATGAGGGGTTATTGGTGCAACTGCTTCGCAAGAAAGAAAACTGTTCATAAGATGGTAGAGTGTTCAACGGAGAGAAAGAAGAATAAAATATAAAGGAGAGACCTCACAGTTGATACATGCTCCATCCTTAAAGGCGCCGAGAATAGTGTCAAGCACCATGAAGCTCAAAGTGGCAACATCGATATTACATGTAGTTGACGTCCCATCTGCATTATTATGCACGAGGATCCGCTGGCTTAGCACGTCTAGATTGGGAGCATCTCAGAAAAATCGAGGTGGTTTGAAAATTTTAGTCGGACGTTGTAGATAGGATATTATCACCGGGTACGGTTGGAGGCTCTTTTGGATGTCAAGCACAGTAAAGTCGATGTGCCTTTAGAGTGAGGGGAACGGCGCGTGGCTGTTGGGAGAACGGAATGCGAGGAGACCAAGAAAGAATATAGTAAAGGAATGGGGAGTACGAGAACATCAGAGCTGTGGTCAAGTCTCTAGTTAAGCAAAGAAAAAGAAAAAGAAAAAGAAAAAGAAAAAGGAAAAAAAGGGAAAAAAAAATTACTATCCAAAGGCTGCTAGAAAGAGGAAGAAAGTAGATGAGAAACAGCAGCAAAGGAATAATAATAATAATAAAATAAAAACAACAATAACAAGAGGCTAATGATCAACAAAGGCCTGAGGAGTGGGACACAGTCTCTCTCTTTCCCACCCACGGGCGATGTTCTTCTGGTTCTAGTTTAAAGGAATGGAGCACGCTAGGAGAGTGTCCACCCCCAGCACAACACCCACACCACCCGGCAAGGTAAATTTATTCAATATATCACCATAGTGAGAAATATAAATGAAGGGAGAAGAGATATTTTCGCTTTACAAGAATAACGATAGTTAGATGCACTATTCAACTTTATGGCCTTTGGTTCTATGAAGAAGGGGGCAAAAAGAAAAAAAAAGAAAAAAAAGAAAAAAAAGAAAAAAAGTAAAAAAAAGGCACCAGACGGGATATGAATCTCTAAAGCCTGGTGTAGGTATCAAGATGTAATTTTCTTTTCTGTTCTCTTTCTCCCTCATGCCAGAAACAAGAACTTATCAAAGCCTCAAAAGCCAGCTGTCAGTCTGGCAGATTGATTATAGATATGAACACGAATGTCAAGTCAAATCGTAGTATGCTGTAATCATCATATACCAAATAATACTTGTCCGCCTCTCCCCCTTTATGAAAGCTACAGTGACAATCAGCAATGCATAACTATAAAATATCCCCAATGAGCTATATTAATAGCTATAGCGTCAACCCCCCTATTATAATAGTAATACAAGGAAAACAATAATGACTTGTGACTGTCCATCATTAGCTGCAGGAAGAAGGGGGCGGACACCTGAGAAAGCAAACAAAGTTACAAATTCAAATCTTGATGAATAGCAGAGATTTCACTAACTAACTAGATCCTTGAAGCCCTGCTGGAGGGTTTAATTAAGTAAACCAGGGATTTTCAGCTTCTCGCCCTTCCCCTGTTATCGTCATCATCCCTTACGGCTTGACTATTGGTCCAGAACATCTAACCTACCAAAGCTAGCTAGGCGCTTTGATAATTAGTTAACTGACCTGCTAAACTAGACCTGGTATGAGGAGATAAGAATAGATCATTAATATTGTCCTTGTCCACAGTTCATAGTTGGGACTGCGGATATAGCATCTCTGGGTAGAATAAACTCAAACAGAATAATTAAAAAGGGTATATGGCCAAGGCAGTACAGTAACTCTAACACGGTGAGGCCAGTCCCCACTTAGAAGATAGGCGAAGGTTAGTAAGAAGGGTAGGCTCGGAGCTCATTTCCTCCCTGGTTTGCCGAAAAAGCCAGTTCTTAAGATGTCCCTTGATGAGATCGTATCTTAGATCGTAAGGCGGTGATCGAACGCTACGGACTACCTCGGTCGGGACTACTCGTTCAAACTGAGAGCGATCGGTTACCGATGTTTGGCTTCCAGGCAACACTGAAGGGAACTGCTCGTATTAGATCAAGTTTGAAAAAAAATAAAAAATAAACATAAACATAAAATACTAATAATGACCGATAAAGAATAAATAGTTCCCGTTCTTCCCAAATAATGGCGGCAGAAGGCGAAGATGATCTCATACCCACCGGTCTTGTCGCTTTTTCGATTGATATTTGATTATAGCCTTTGCGAAGACCGAGAAATAACACATGTGGAAGAAGCTTCGACTAAAGGTGAACCTACTCCGTATAGGAATAGGAAGGGAGAGGCCATGACGGGGCTCTGTGTCCTTCAAGTGTCAAAATGCCGGGCCAACGGTACGGTGGTAAGCTTATTTGGTAGGACCAGAAGCAGATCGGAAATGATAGATCTATTTTCCAGGAAGAGAACGTGGCCTGCGAGTTTCTTGAATGGTAATAATTCCGACCTGAACTGTCGGTCTACTCCGTGGACGAAGTGGGGCCCCCTAAAAAGTGCAATTAAACAAAATGAAGACAAGTTCATTTCGGCAAAAGGGAAAAAGAGAGAATTGATAAATATATTCATTATGGGATTATGAGCTACCACTATCTTAAGTACGATAATTTACTTACACACTAAACCCCCGTTTTTTTTGTTCTTCTTGTTCTTCTTGTTCTTCTTGTTCTTCTTCTTTTTTCTTTTTTCTTTTTTCTTTTTTCTTTTGTTTTTTGTTTTTTGTTTTTTGTTTTTTTTTTTTT